>NC_057399.1:10082644-10325763 GCF_019320065.1 Cervus canadensis | reverse complement strand
GAACTGTGGTGTTGGAGAAGACTCTTGAGAGTCCCTTGGACTGCAAGGAGATCCAACCAGTCCATCCTAAAGGAAATCAGTCCTGAATATTCATTAGAAGGACTGATTCTGAAGCTGAAACTCCAATACTTTGGCCACCTGATGCGAAGAACTGATTTACTGGAAAAGATCCTGATGCTGAGAAAAATTGAAGGTGGGAGGAGAAGGGAATGACAGAGGATGAGATGGTTGGATGGCATCAGCAACCTGATGGACATGAGTTTGAGCAAGCTCCGGGACTTGGAGATGGACAGGGAAGCCTGGCATGCTGCAGTCCGTGGGGTCGCAAAGAGTCGGACACGACTAAGGGACTGAACTGAACTGAACTGAACTGATGAAATATTGCTCTTTACAGCATCGGACTTTACTTCCATCACCAGTCACATCTACAACTGGGTGTTGTTTTTGTTTTGGCTCTGTCTCTTCATTCTTTCTGGAGTTATTTCTCCACAGATCTCCAGTAGTATATTGGGGACCTACCAACCTGGGGAGTTCATCTTTCAGTGTCCTATCTTTTTGCCCTTTCATACCGTTCATGGGGTTCTCAAGGCAAGAATACTGAAGTGGTTTGCCATTCCCTTTTCCAGTGGGCCACGTTTTGTCAGAACTCTTCATCATGACCCATCTGTCTTGGGTGGCCCCACACGGCATGGCTCATAGTTTCATTGAGTTAGACAAGGCTTTTGTCCATGTGATGAGTTTGGTCAGTTTTCTGTGATTGTGGTTTTCATTCTGTCTACCCTCTGATGGAGAAGGATAAGAGGCTTTTGGAAGCTTTCTGATAGGAGAGACTGACTGAAGGGGAAACTGGGTCTTATTCTGATGGGTGGGGCCATGCTCAGTAAATCTTTAATGCAATTTTCTGTTGATGGGTGGGGCTGTGTTTCCTCCCTGTTATTTGACCTGAGGCCAAACTAAGGTGGAGGTGATGAAGATAATGGCGACCTCCTTCAAAAGGTCCCTGCAGCAGGCCACACCTCCACCAGGGATTCCTGGACACTCATGGGCAATCCTGGGTCAGTCTCTGTGGGGTCACTGCTCCTTTCTCCTGGGTCCTGGTGCGTACAAGGCTTGTCTGTGCCCTCCAAAAGTCTGTTTCCCCAGTCCTGTGTAAGTTCTGGCAGCTCTGTGGTGAGGTTAATGGCGACCTCCTCCAAGAGGGCTTATGCCATACCCAGGTCTGCTGCACCCAGAGCCCCTGTCCCTGCGGCAGACCACCGCCGACCCATCCCTCCTCAGGAGACGCTCAAACACCATCTGTCTCGGTCTCTGTGGGGTCCCTACGTCCTGGTGCTCACACGATTGGTTTGAGCCCTCTGAGCGTCCCTGGCGGGAATGGGGTTTGATTCTAAACGAGAATTCGCCCCTCCTACCGTCTTGCCGGGGCCTCTCCTTTGCCCCTGGACGTGGGGTATCTCCTCACAGCTGCTCCAGCGCCTACCGTCTTACCGGGGCTTCTCCTTTGCCCTGGAAAGAGGGGTATCACCTTAAAGTTGCTCCAGTGCCTCGCAGCCGCCACTGTGGCGACCCGCAGGTGATTTAGTGCAGCTGAGGAGTTGCCTGGGGCCTGGGCTGGGGGCAGCAATGCAGGCCGGGAGTCAGCAGGCTCAGCTCCTGGCCCACACCCTGGCCTGGAGCGGCAGTCGGGGAGGGAGGGGCATCTGTCTGTGGAACTGATGCTCAGCAGACACTCCATCACTCCCCTTATATCCCGGCCGCCCTGCAGTCAGTCCTAGCCTGGGCTTCTCAGGTGGCTCCGTGGTAAAGAATCCGTCTGCCAGTGCAGGAGAGGCAAGAAACTCAGCTTCAGTCCCTGGGTCAGGAAGATCCCCTGGAGAAGGGAATGGCAACCCACTCCAGTATTCTGGCCTGGGAAATTCCACGGCCAGAGGAGCCCGCCGTCGTCCATGGGGTGGCAGAGAGTCGGACGCGACTGAACACATTCGTCCTAGCCAGTGGATCGTGGGCGGACGTGATATGTCACCCGCCTGTGGCCCTCCAGAACTCTCGTCCTCGGCTGGAGGGATGAGGAGGCCACAGGTTCCAGATGGTGCCGCTTCCCTCATCCTGAGTCCCCCAGGCACTCTGTGAAGACGGTACCTCTTGCCAACTGACTCATGGTGGACACACAGCGCGACAGAGAATTAAACTTGCAGAGTGAGCCACTGAGACACAGCAGAGGTATCTGTCACCAACCATAGCCTACCGCTGATGGCTACTGGGCTTCCCTGTGGCTCAGCTGGGAAAGAATCCGCCTGCAATGCGGGAGACCTGGGTTCGATCCCTGGGTTGGGAAGATCCCCTGGAGAAGGGAAAGGCTACCCACTCCAGTATTCTGGCCTGGAGAATTCCACGGACTGTATAGTCCATGGGGTGGAAAAGCGTTGGACACGACTGAGCGACTTTCACTTTCACTATAGCCTCCCACTCCTGGCTAACACACAGGGCTGGATATGACTCAGTGACTGAATTCACAACGGGCACTGCTCCTGCGTGCATGTATCTGTCAGGTCACGAGTGAGTTTCAGGACGCAGCAATTCAGAAAGCAGGAGTTTTACTTTCCCCACAAGCAGGTACTTGCCTGGAAATGAGCACTACAGTGGGCCCTCAGCACTGCGAGGCCGCTGCCCACAGATCTGGGCCAGGTCTACCCCGTGTCACTCGTCCTGTCCTGCCTGGTCCCATCCAGCTGGGCCCACATCAAAGCCATGGCTCCCCTTCTCGGGGAGCGGGCCAGCCCCCCGGGGCACAAAGCAGGCGGTGGCTCCTGCTATCCCAAGGGTGCTGAGCGGGCCAGATGCCACCGGGTTAGGCTCTTTGGGCTGTGAATTCCCTGCCCTGCAAAAAGATGAGTCATCACTGGGTTTAACATCCCACTGAGGGTTTTTTAGGAAAAAAAAAAGAAAAAAAACTTTTTATTTTTTGGCTGGCCATGCAGCATGCAGGCTCTTAGTTCCCTGGCCAGGGATTGAACTCACAACCCCCGCATTGGGAGCACGGAGTCCTAACCACTGGACCACTCGGGAGTCTCCATTGAGTTTATTTCTTAATGCCTGGCAGTGGAATAGCTCGATGCCCTTACAACCCTCCTGAGGCCTGTCGTCCTCATTCGGTGCCGAGGAAGTGACTTGACCGAGATCACAGGAGTAGGAGCAGCAGAGTGGGTAAGCAGCAGCCACGACCTGGTCTAGATGCTGCTCTTCCGAACTCCTGCTCCTCTGGGACTTTTGAGAGAGGTGGAGACATAGATAGGGCACAGAGACCCAGAGATTGTCCTGCCTGGCCCCAAGGGCCTGTCTTCCCAGCCCAGCCCTGAATCATTGCAGGACAAGGGTTAGCTGCAGGGTGGCTGAAACCGAACCCAAACTGGGTGTGGTTCAAAGCAGCATAGCAGATTATTCATTAATGGTGCTGATTCTGGCTTCAGGGAGAGAATGAAATTACCTGATTTGGTCTTTGAATGTCAGGGGTGGGGAGGGTTATCCACCTGTTCCAGGCTACTATTGTCCCCTTAGTAAGCTTGTGTTCCACATCTAATATTTGGAATTACATTTTATTCTTTCCCTTCAAACCCAACCTTGTGGTCATCAAGCTGCCTCCAGACACACCTCCTGGGAAGGTATGAATCACATTTAACTTCAGCCACAGTTAATAGAAGGAGATTAGAATCAAAAGTTTCTTAGCTTCACAAAGTGAAAAAAGATGATCATAACTGTAGTTGAAGGTGATCTACAAAGACCAAGAATGAACACAATACCCAGAATTAACACTAATTATAGATAGGTCCCATATCTTGACTTCAATCCTGGGTTGACAGTTATGGAACAGGAAGGAAGAGGGCAGGGCACAACCTTTGAAATAATGTCATAGCCCGAGGGCACAGCATAAACGGATTAGAACCAAATGGGTCCAAGACGGCAGACAAGTCAACCTGACTAGACCTTGATCCTCAGGATACCCTCACTACCACATCAGCAAGCTAGCTGACACACCCAGAGGCGCCATGACAATCATCAAAGACCAAAAAGTGGGCAGGGGCCCAACCCCCGATGTCCACACCCTTTCCCCAAAATAGCTGGAATAATCCTCCCACTCATCAACCTATGAAATTACTCAGCCCATAAAAGCTAACCACACCATGTCTTGAGGCTGCACTCACCCTCTGCAACAGCCCACACTCCGTGGAGTGCGTTTCTCTCTGAATAAAAGCCACTTCTCACCCATCAGTTTGTCTCTCGCTGAATTCTTTCTGAGATGAGACATCAAGAACCCGAGCTTCATTTGGCTCTGAAACCAGGCCTGTGATCGCAGTTGGAAGGCCATGGGTTTTGACTGGGTTCAAGTTCCATCTACTTCGTTTTGGCTAGGCTGGAATCCCAGCACATGGGTTCAAGCCCCATTCTGAGGTAAACGGTTTCAGCTTTCCATCACAGAGTTTATTTTGATCCTGGCTTTGACCCTAAACTTGACAGAAAGCTTCTAATTCACTCTCTAATTCCTTTCTAATTCACCCTCTCAGATCCCCCACCCTCACCCCCAGGACGGGGTGAGATATCTGGTTCAGGAAGCCAAGGCCCCCCTTGCTGTCAGGACAGGTCTCTGCCTAACCATGGAGCCCTCCTTTATTACCAGGCAGAAAGGAGAACCCACAGGTCTCAGCTACTTCTCCCAATAAGACTTCTGTCCATCTGAAGCCAGGCCCTGGCTTAGCTGTCACCTCTTGGCACCAGCTGTCTTTATTTTTGCCTACAACGGGCCGGTGACAGGGTCTGAAGAGATGGGGGAGGGCGGTGGGGTGGGGCAGAATCCAGGGAACTGGGACCTCAGGGTCTCACCCCACAGGCTTTTCTTCCCTCTTTCGAGGCAAGTAGAGTCCTTGTTGCTCCCCACAGAGGCAGGGACACCAGTTGTTCTGGTTTGTCCAGGTTGGGGTGTGGGGTGGGTATTCCTGGGACGCAGGGCTCTCAGTGCTAAAAGCAGGAAACTTTTGGACAAACAGGGAAAAGTTGGTCAGCTTGCCACCTACCATAGAGGCCTGCAGAAAACTTCTGTCCTGTTCATATGCCACGATTCTACCATAAGTCACGAGTAGCCTTGACTCTGACAACTTGCCTATGAGACAGAAGGCTCCAGAATGACTTCTTAAAGAGCCCGTCATACTGAATCAAAGAACAGAGCATCTCAAAGCAGAAAAAGCCAAGGTCTGTGAAGAGAGGTGAATACACGTGCATGCCTGCATACTCAGTTGTGTTCCCACTCTCTGCCACGCCATGGACTGTAGCTCCTCGGCCCATGGGATTTCCCAGGCAAAAATACCGGAATGGGTTGCCATTTTCTTCTCCAGGGGATCTTTCCGACCCAGGGATGGAACCTGAGTCGCCTGCATTGGCAGGCAGGTTCTTTACCACTGAGCATCAGGGAATCATTTAATTCGATCAGCAGATTCATCCATTCATACTGACTTAGTGCTTATTCTGTGCCAGTCCGAGGCTGAGTGCGGGGGTAAGGGGGCAGTTCAGTCACTGTTCTCCCCCGTGTGTACTTCTCAGGGACGCGGCTGAGAGCAGGAAAGAATGAGACCGCGATCTCAACGGGATGCTAAAGCATGGGGCAGTGGTTTGCAATTCTGAACGCACATCAGACTCACTTAAGTCAGATCATCCGGTGAGAGACCCCGGCACCAGCTCTGCCCAACATGGGAGCCTCTAATCACACATGCCTTCTAAATTAAAGTTAAAATCAATTAAAATGAATTAAAATGTAAAACTGGCTCCTCAGTTGCACCAGCAACATTTCCATTGCTCGGCAGTCACACACGGCTGCCAGGTACCCAGCTGAACAATGTAACTAGAGAACACGTCCACTGTGCCTGTGTGACCTGGGGCCAGCTACTTAACACGTCTATTTCTCACTAGCAAAATCAAGCATAACAACAAATAACAGCTAACACATTGCTTACTGTATGTGAAGTATGTTCCAGGTACTAACTGGATCCTCACCAGGTAAGTATCGCTGTTAGGGACCCGTTGACTGGAGCTGCCCTCCCTGGCCAGGCAGGATACTGTTATCTCACAAGAGGAGGGCCCAGCAAGGAACATGCTACCTCCAGACTGCAGAAACCAGGGGGGCCAAAATATAATATACCCTACCAACCTCCCAGAAGCCTTTGCACATCTGGTTTCCATCTTGGCTGAGAGATGCATGTGACCCGAGGAAGGACCTTGAGTCAGACCAGACACGGGCACAAGGAAGACGACTGCCCGGAGACAACCCAGAGACTGAGCTTTACCATAAACCTGAGCCTGCCAGCCATGTGGCAGAGCGGTTCTCCTGGGCCCCCTCACCCCACGCCTCTCCCTTTAGGGGCCCGTTTCCAATAAAGTCGTCTGCTCTCTCAGCACATGTGTTTCCTGGGACAATTCATTTTTGAGTGTTAGACAAGAGCCCACTCTTGGGCTCTGGAAGGGGTCCCAGAGCAACATTATTATCACCCCATTATTACAGATGAGAAAACTGGGGCACAGACAGGTTAAGTAACGTGCCCAAAATCATGCAGCAAGTAAACGGACGAGCTGGAATCCAGAACCCAGTTGCGTCCTGGGTCCACACTCTCCCATGGGGCTGCCCCGACAACTAGAAAAGATAATCCATAGAGTACATGGACCAATGCCAGTGCACATCGTTCCCAGATGTTTGCTGTGAATGTAGGGGAACCATCGACTGAAACCGCCCACACTGGCTAGGTACCATAGCAACCACTTGCATGAGTTGTCTTAAACAGGAGGTCCTGGTAAGACACGTGGAACTAACAAACTACTACCAACTGGAAGAATTCGGGAAAGGTCAAAAGGAGAGAGGAGACGCCAGTCCTACCAGCCTCCCAGAATTATTCTTACTGGAATTTATCTTGGCTGGCAGATGTGAAAATTGAGACTATTCACCTGACGTGAAGAACTGACTCGTTGGAAAAGACTCTGATGCTGGGAAAGATCAAAAGCAGGAGGAGAAGGTGACGACAGAGGATGAGATGATTGGATGGCATCACCGACTCAAGGGACATGAACTTGGGCAAACTCCAGGAGGTGGTGAAGGACAGGGAAGCTTGGCATGCTGCAGTCCATGGAGTCGCAAAGACTTGGACGCGACTGAGCGACTGAACAACAAAATGTGATTTAGTACACAATGGGTATGTGCTGAGGGCCCAACATTTTGGGGATGTGAGTAAAAATCCCAAACCAGAAAGGGCAAAGCAGCCTGCTGGTACAGAGTTTGACCCTCAGTAATCATCACACTGATGAGCCACATGAAAAGCTAACGACCCCTGTAGATCCAGAAGAACCTGGAGAGGAAAGGCATATATTCACCCGTGTCTCTGGCCGCACTCTCTAGGGTACAAAATCCTGCAGCCTCCTAGACTTCCCCTTAGCTCCAACAGGCAGATTCAAACACTTTTTAATCTTGGAGGTGAGGGAATGCAGAAACAAAGGAGACGCAGTCAAACAACAGCACGGTGATAAAGAGTTCTGGTTCATCCTTAAGGGATATACGTAACAATATATCTCTGAGCTCTCCTATAGGAACTAAGGCCCCCCCTACCTAGATGAACCAACTTTTAGGCTGAGCACAAGATTCCTGGAACATCACTCAGTTGCCTCACCACCAACCAATCAGAAGAAAGTCACATACCCTGAAGCCCTCACCCTAAAGGTTGCCTATAAAAACTATCCCCCAAACACCACGAGGCAATTTGGGTCTTTTGAGCAAGGACCACCCATTCTCCTTGCTTGTCCCTGTAAGAAACCTTTCTCTGCTCCAAATTCTGACTTCTCAGTTCATCTGGCCTCACTGTGCATTGGGCACGTTGACTTGGGTCTGGTAGCAGAGGTCAGCAGCCTAGTTCGCCCCTGTGCTGAGGGGACCGAGGCTCTTGGTGGGAGTGGGAGAGGAGGGTGGAAGGCCAGAGGAAGCCCTTTGGTTCCCTCCACAGGCACAGCCAGGGCTTCCCTGATGTGGTTCAGCGGTAACGCATCTGCCTGCAGTGCAGGAGACCCAGGTTTGATCCCTAGGTAGGGAAGATCCCCTGGAGAAGGCAATGGCAACCCACCCCAGTATTCTTGCCAGGAGAATTCCATGGACAGAGGAACCTGGCGGGACTACAGTTCATGGGGTTGCAGAGTCAGACACGAGTGAGTTACTAACACTTTCACTTTCACACGGGCACAGCCCAGGCCGGAAAGCAGAAAGATGCTGCCTGGGGACGATTCCCTCACCAGCCAGTCCTCAGCTGCCTGGCTTCAACAGCAGTGGAGGCTGAGCAGCAGCCAGCGTGGAGACACAGTCCTGTCCCCAGGTTCTCTTTCCTCGAGCACCCTCCCGCCTCTGCCTTTCTCACCAGCTCTGCGGTCCTTCTGGTCCACACAGATGCCTCCCCGCAGGCCCACAGGAAATACAGATGGAGACAGAGAGAGCCAAGAATGCCTTTTTCCTCTTGATGAGATTAGGCCTGAGCTAGTGCCTCCTCCAGACATCTGACACTGCCCAGAGCCAGGTTCCTGGGCCCCGAGGGCGAGCAGAGCACCTCCTGAGATGACCCAGCCTCCTGGCCCCACGGCGCCCTTGCTCTTGACCCTTCGCTTAAGCTGTGCAAGGCCTGGCCAGCCTTTTTTCTCATTGACTCTGTTTCTCCTCCACCCCAGCCCAGGCCTCGTACCCTGCCCCCACCCTAACCCTGTCATTTCCCTTAAGAGCTCCCCCTACCCCCGCCTCACAGATCACCTTCGTCCTCAGGATAAAGCCCTCTGCTAGACTTGCGTTTTGAGGCCCCTGCTCATTTCCTGATAGCCTTCCCCTCTGCCCCACACACCTGCCCTCTGAGCCACACCGGTTTATCTGAGCGCCCCTCAAAGCGCTGGCTTTCCCAGACACCCCGTCTTGGCTCACACCCCTTCCCTCGGCCTAGAGCCAAGTCAGCCCAGGTAATGCCGAGGCTGGCCCTCAGCTGGGTTCCTAGGATGCCCCCTCCTCTCATTCCACATTCCTGGGCTGGCTCAAATAGGACTGCCCCCAGGGAGCCTCCCAAGTCCAAGGCTTGGGCAGTCTCTCGAGCCCATGAGGACCCCATCCTGATACTCGGGGAGGGGAAGAGGAGGCACCTGGTTCAAATCCTGGATCCCCATTTGTCCTTGGGTCTGCCTGCAATGTGGGAGACCCTGGTTTGATCCCTATTTTGGGAAGATCCCCTGCAGAAGGGAATGGCAACCCTCTCCAGCATTCTTGCCTGGAGAATTCCATGGACAGAGGAGCCTGGTGGGCTACAGTCCATGGGGTCGCAGAGAGTCAGACATGACTGAGTGACTAACACGCACGTCTCCCTCACGGGGCCTTGTCTAGGATTAAAGGAGGTAACAGACGTAAAATGTCTTGCCTGAGTCTGGTACCGTAATTGGACACAACTTCTTGTGCCCGACGCGTGGTGAGGCCAAACCAACTCAAAGTACGGAAACACTGGAGTTTGGAAGAGAGAAAGTTTTATTGCAGGGCCAAGCAAGGTGTTCATGCTCAAAAATCCCAAACTCCCCAATGGTTCTGGGGGAGGAGATTTTAATAGGAAAAATTGGGGGTGAGGGCTGCAGGGTGCGTGACTTTTTTCTGATTGGTTGGTGGTGTTCCAGCAATCTTGGGTCCAGCCTGAAGTTTCCATCCTCCTCCTGGGTGGGGGCCTTAGTTCCCACAGAAGAGCACAAAGGCTCTTCCGCTGAGGAGGAACCTGGACCCTGCTTTAATCGCTACACTACAGCTAATTTTTCTTTTTTAAACATTTATTCATTTGGCCGGGCCAGGTCTTACTACACACAGGGTCTTCGATCTCCGTTGCAGCTTGCGGGATTTGTAGGTGCGGCATGTGGAATCTTTAGTTGCAGCCCGTGTGATCTAACTCCCTGACCAGGGGTCGAGCCCAGGCCCCCTGCACTGGGAGCTGGGAGTCTAAAGCACTGCACTCTAGTTTCTTGATCGTTTCTCCTTTGTTTCTGAATTCCTTATTTCCCTAATTAATAGCTTTTTGCATCTGCCCTTTGGAACTCTGGGAAGATCTAGGAGACCGAAGCCTTTATCCTACAAAGAAGAAATGGGGGAGCCAGGAAGGCTTTTGGTGAGACCCGGGGGGCCTCACAGGGTCCTACTTGGCTTCAGTACTAAGGAGAAGCTCAGCTGATGGATGTTTCATTCCATCTCCCCTGTTTTGTTCCCTGTGTTCCTTCCTTCTTTCATCCAAGCCATCCAAGGCCAAATGGTCCTCTCCCTTCAGCTCTGGCCACCCACAGGCCAGACCCCACAGGCGGGTACCCAGGAGGAGATGCCCTAGCTGCTCTTCTGAGCGCTCGCTCACTCCACAGGCCTCTCCCGAACACCCTCTCTCTGGGCACTGGGAGCCGGGGACGGGCCCTGTCACTTCCACAGGAGGTTTGCTGGTCAGGCTGGAGAGTCCTAATTCTGATGCCAATTTGCTACATGACCTTGGGCAAACCTGTCCCCTCTTGGGTTCTGTGTGTCTACTCATAAAATGGTAATGCCTCTGCCCTACCCACCTGTTAGAACCATTCATTGAGGGTTCTGCAGCCTGTAGGCGCCAGACCCGGGGGCCGTGAGGGCAGTGGGACTGTGAGCCTGGCTGCTACCCCAGTCCCCAGAGCTGTTCCTACCTTGACCTCTGGAGATAGAGAGCAGGGCTGCTTCCTGTCTGTTCCCCCTGGCCAGGCCCCAACCCAAACTCCACAAAGATTTATTGCCCCACAATTTCCTTATCTGGGAGTTTCGAGAGACAAGGGTCACAGAGACTTTTTAAAGATGCCTCCCCGTTTAAAAAAAAAAAAAAAAAAAAAGATGCCTCCTGGAGGTTGAAAATCTGGTAGCTTCACTTCCTGCTCAACTGTCCACCCTCTGGCAGAGCCTCTGGACCTGTCTTTGGACAGAGAGGGACACCGAAACCCAGAGAGGGAAAATGTCGCATTCAGAGCGCCACGGTGACCCAGGGGTAGGGCTGAAGCAGCCCCATCCTGGGATGGGCACCCAGCCAGGGGGCCTAAACTCTGTGGTCAGTGGACCCACACATCACCCTGCCCAGCTGCAGGGATCTGGGGCCCAGAGTGAGTCCAGGTAGCATCCCTGGGGCCCTCTCTGAGCCCTGCCTGCACCAGATGCTGTAGGACAGAGGCAGGAACAGTGCTTACCCCGCCGGGAGCCCAGACTGAAGGGAAAGGCCAGCGATCTCAGTTCAGGGCAGTGGGGAGACTGAAACCCGGTGAGGGGGTGAGGACCACCAGGAGGCTCTGTTTGATCCCAGCCTTCAAGGCTGAGCAGAGCGAGCCCAGGACACAGCAGGGCCCGCGCTGCAGCGGGAGGGCTCAGTGAGGGCTAAGCAGGGCTCACGGGGCGGGATGGGCAGGCAAAGGCATCTTCAGGGCACCCGAGGGTCCAGTTCAGCTGGGGCCTGCGCAAACGCAGAGGAGCAATGAGGGCTGAGGGCTTCCCAGGTGGCGCAGTGTTGGAGAAATCGCCTGCTGACGCAAGAGACGCGGGTTTGGTCCCTGGGTTGGGACTATCCCCTGGAGGAAGAAATGGGAACCCACTCCAGTATTCCTGCCTGGAGAACTCCACGGACAGAGGAGGAGCCTGGTGGGCTACACTCCATGGGGTGATAAAGAGTCGGACACGACTGAGCGAGTGAGGGCCGGACGCTGGCTGGGCGAGGCTCTGAACACCCGCTGAGCTGGCACTTGAGTCCACGGAGGGTCAGGTGTCAAAGTCTGTAACCAGGGTGTGACCTGCTGCGGCTGAGGCAGATTAGGAGGGCAAGAATTTTCTTTCCTCAACTACGGGCTGTGTTCAAGGAAGAAATGAGTGGGTTTGTTTCATGCCTGGCTCCCATCTGCTGGAGGGACTGTGGGGCATGAAGAGATGAGGAGGATTCTAAGGCCTTCCTTTTCTGGACTCAGGAGGAGGAGCCTCACTGACCAGGGAAGAGCTGGCAGGCAGTTGACCAGGGGTCAAGGCCTGCCTCCCCCGCCACCCCCTAGACCTCAGCTCTTTGAGAGAAACGCTGAGTCAGAAGACCCTGCCTTGAGCCCATTCCCGGGCCACTTCTCAGCAGCTGGAGTTTAAATCAGAAAAATAGCTTCCTTCCATCATTCAACCCATCTCCCTGTGGAGAGAGTCCCCAGGTGTGACGCAGGGCTGCCTGCTCCCGCCTGAGCCTGGGTAGCCCAATATTTCATTTCCTGGTCAAGCCACACACACACACAGGAGGGTGATGGAAAATTCCTACCTGCTTCCCCCCACTTACTTATCCACCTGGAGGTAAATGCCCCTGCACAGCCTTAATCCATTCCCCAGGCATTGTCTGCAACAGACGCCAGGAGAGGATGGTGAGGCCTTCTCCCCGTTTCCAGCCTCCCTGGACTCTGCCCACATCTGTTCAGGCTGGTCCTACAGGCCAGGGAGGGAAGGGGGTGGGCGATCCCGTGCAGGACAAAGAGTGGAGGAGAGATGTCAGCACCTCCGGCTGGGGAGGCCCTTCTGCTCCGGGACTGACTCTGCCAGGACCTGGGGCAGTATCTCATCTACACTTTGTAACAATCTCTCCCACAAGGCGTTCCCTGATGATCCAGGGGTTAGGAATCCACCTGCCAGAACAGGTTCAGTCCCTGTTCCAGGAAGATCCCAAGAGCCACGGAGAAACAGCCCATGAGCTGCAACTCCTGAAGCCCACAGGCCGGGAACCGCGGGCCTGCAGTGAGGGAGGGCATCGCGACGGAAAGCCCAAGCGCCGCGATGAAGACCCATCTCTCTAACGGTGGTTCTAGACTTGAGAGCGCATCAGGGCTTCCTGGAAAGCTGATTACTACTTGGACTGCTGGGCCCATCCTTGAGTTTCCGATTCAGCAAGTCTGGGGTAGACCCTGAGAATCCTGCATTTCTAGCAAGTTCCCAGGTAGCACTGAAGCAGCTGGCTCAGAGACCACGGTGAGAACCACTGGCTTACAGCCCTGCTCCGCGGTCTAGAGACCTTCCCATTCACGGTTCAATTCACTCCTCACAACCACCGTGGGGTGGGGAGGACCAGCCCCGCTTCCTGGATGTAGCAAGCTGCACTCAGCTGGGAGCGGCAGAGGCACTTTCCTGAGGTTACACAACAAGGGGGAACCTGACCTCCTAACTTGGGGCTCCTGGGGGCCGTGGTCCTGGGCTTTCTCTCTCGAGTCTTCTTCCAACACACAAATACAGCTCAGGCCAGCATCAAGAATTGGGCAGGTGTTCTCACGACAGCTTCTGAACAGCCATCTGAATAACAAGCATCGAGGGCGGGTGGTCAAGACGCTGGCTTCAGAGTCAGAGACCCGGCCACCAGCCCAACTCACCATCGCTGTGTCTCGGCAGCACACGGCCCCTCCAACAGCCAGGCCGCTGTGAGATGAGGCCAGTGGGGGATGGAGACCCTCGCCTTGGCACACAGTGAGGCCTCGAGGAACCGGTGCGCACAGACGAGAGCGGTGAGGGGTGTGAGGAAGACCCAGGATCTCTCTGCGTCCCAGTCTCCTTAACCGCAGACTAGGGTCAAAACCGAAAACCACCTTCTAGGGGAATCACAAGGATTCCATGCATCTATCCACTCACACTGCCTCGGAGCAGCAGCTGGTACAGGGCAGGCTGTGTCAGCGTCCTACGTGTGGTCCCTTGGCTAACACGATGGTTTCGCACTGAGAGCTCACGTTTCATCCACACACGGAAGCAAACCATTCAAGAACAGGACACAAAACAAAAAAGAAAACAGTAAAAATCAAATCAAAACCAATGAACAGGGCAGGCGGTGAGCGCAGGCGTGCTAAGTGGCTTCAGTCCTGTCTGACTCTGTGGGACCCTGTGGACTGTCGCCCATCAAGCCCCTGTGTCCGTGGGACTCTCCAGGCAAGAATACGGGAGTGGGTTGCCATGCCCTCCTCCAGGGGGATCTTCCCAATCCAGGGATCGAACCCGCATCTCTTGTCTCCTGCGTTAGCAGAAGGTTTCTCTACCATGAGGGCCGCCTGGGAAGCCCCAGAGCGGGCTGTGGGCAGTCAAAATGAATGTGCTTCATGACACAGAACAGGACACTTAAAAATGGTTAAAGTGATACATGTGATACTTTGTGTATTTTACCACAATAAAAAAAAAAAAAGAAAAAAGCCCAGCAGCCCCTGCACACCTCCACGGTCTGTCTCGGCTCCCACGCTTGTTTTCCTGGGGAGCTCCTGCTTTTTTCAACGCTCCCCGAACTCTGTGCTTAGAGTTGGTCCCTGGTGTGACTTCAGGGGGCGCAGGACAGGTTGGTTCCCCCCGCACCCTTTCATTCCGGCCTTGCACAGAAGGGGCCCCGTGGGGGAGGCTCCTCACTGCTCTTCCAGGCAGGTGCCTTCAGGACAGCCTAGCCCCGCTCCCAGAAAGAGGGTGGATCTCCCATCGACCTCCCTCTGGCTTACTGGCCCTGCTCCTCGTGGTGAAGGAAGGGGCCCCTTGAGGGAGCAGTGCCCTCCGTGAGCAGGCTGCGGCTGGAGGCCTGCTCTGGACAGGGAAGGTGCACGGTTACTGACGCCAGGGGCTGGGCTCCAGTCTGCTCTGCCCTCGCTTGCTGCGTGACCCTGCTCAAGTCCTTGTCCCTCTCTGGGCCCCAGTGCCCCAGCCATAAAATGCGAACGTGCATCCCGCCTGAGACCCTCGTGAGGCTTTAGGGAGGCACTGAGGGAGAATAAAGGCAAAGGTGCCTTCCTTCTTTATTATACGACATGACCATGTCGAGAGGCGGCAGAGCAGTGGTTACAGACACGGTCGGGAGCCCGCCGACTGGGCTTGAATGTCAGCACCTCCTCACAGCAGCGGGAAGACCTTGGACAGGTTAGTCGACCTCTCCAGACCTCAGGTTTTCCGTCTATAAAATGGGGTGGTAATTGGTAAATGAATTCATGTCTGACAAGCACTTACAGTGCTGCCTGGCCCACGGTAGTTACTAGCTAAGTCGTGTCCAACTCCTTGTGACCCCATGGACTGTAGCCCGCCAGGCTCCTCTGTCCATGGAATTTCTCCAGGCAAGAATACTGGAGTGGGTTGCCATTTCCTACTCCAGGGGATGTTCCCGACCCAGGGATTGAACCCGGGTCTCCTCCATTGCAGGCGGATTCTTTACCGGTAGTCTGAGCCACCAGGGAAGTCAAAAAAGTGTTAGTCGCTCAGTCGGACGCAAGATAAATGCAAAATAAGTAACAGCGGCTACACCATGGGACGGACCTAGAGTACTATGCTAAAACACAAGAATGCATACAACAGAGCAGAAACAGATTCGCAGACATAGAGAGCAAACTAGTGATTTCCGGTGGGAGAGGGAATGGGGAGGTGGGGCATGGGATTAAGAGACACAAACTACTATGGATAACATAAATAAGCACCCGGGATATATTGTACAGCACAGGAAAATACAGCCGTTATTTTTTAATACGTTTAACTGGAGTGTAATCTACATAAAGATATTGAATCACTATGTTGTACACCTGAAACTAATAAAATATTTTAAGGCGCCTATACTCAACAAAAAATAATTTAAAAAATAACTTGATAACTTCTATTGACTACTCACCATGAGGAGGCATGGTTTTAAACTGTTTACCTGTATTGATGGATTGAAATGGACATTTAGCAAAAATGAGTCAGGACTTTGAACAGTGCTTACAGATTAAACCAGAAGCACAAAGAGCCCATGTTCCTTTTCTCTTCAAAGAGGCAACACCTAAAGACCTAAAGATCCAGGGATGGGAAGGGTCATCTGTGCTCAGAGCCAGGAAAATCTCCTTAATTGGAGGAAAACAGAGGAAGCCTTTCACCCCTCCCCCACCCTCAGTGAAGACTTCAAATCTAAAGCTCTAATTCTTATCTAATCTAATTCTTAGCCAGGCCCACTAACTCCGTCTGTCAAATGATCTTATTAGATCTGGAGGCAAGAAGCAGACGCAGCATCCCAGGACCGCCCAGGGTCAGGGACCCAGAGGGGCATGCAGCCCAGCTCTCCGCTCTCCTCTCCACACCACTCCATCTGAAAAGTCTGCAGGCCTAGGCTTGCCCCATTCTACTACGGAGAAGCTCACCCCTTCCGGGAACAGAAGAGCTCAACGGTTAGACTTCCTCCTTTTACTGAGCGGAAATCTACAATTTCCCCTACGGCCCTGTCTCCATCCCTGAAGCCCCACCAACCACATCCGTTTCTCTGCCCCATGATGGCCCTTTCAGAGATGTGAGGCACCTGATCACCTGTCCCCGGGGTGGCTCTGCTCCAGGTTGGGGAGCTTCTGGTGTGACTCATCTCCCATCTCCCCATCTTCGTTACCTCCCAGTAATGCAGCTGGCTCCATCTCTCACCCCGTTTGGAAGGATCATAGCCAAACCCTCCAGATGGAGGCTAAGAACCACTCAGCAGAGCAGGTCTCCAAAATATCCCAGACTTTGCATCTCAGAGAAGCAGAACTGGCCAGACCCCACAGAGATCATAAGGTAGAGATGGGGAAACTGACTTACTGTGCCTAGGGCCCCCCACACAGGGCAGAACCAGGAACGGGACCCAGGTCTGCAGCCCTCAGGTCTAGGAGAGTCCTCTAAGACGCAGAACAAAGTTTCCTTTGATCCTGCGTCCGGATACAGTGTCAAATATTTTATTCCTTATCTGTGCTGCTGTTCTTGAAGGAACAAATTCCAAGGATAGCTGGGGAAGGTCTTCTAATTGTGAGGCCGAGGGTCACATCCCCTAGCTAGGGCCTCCCAAGGCTCCCCTTTGGAAGGTGGGCTGTCTTTCTCCAGAGTGGGGTTCAGACTGGGAGAGATGGGGCTCCTTAGGATATGGAGAGGAGACAGACCCCAAGTCTTTGCTGCTAGAAAGTCCAGCAGAGCATGAAGGGTAAACTGAAGCACATCAACTCAGCTCATATTTTCTAAGTTCCTGGTTGGAGGCAGACCCTTAGGTTGGGCTCTGCAGGCCCAGAGGTAGTCTCGGAGTCTCTGCCCCTGGCACGGGAAGAAAAATGAAGAAATCGCATCCTACTCAAACAAAGAACGATCACAAACGTGGTGGTTTGTCAGAAGTGGCAGCAGCAACGAAAAGACCAGGAAGTTGGAGCAGCGGGACCCTAAATGTTTTGATCATTTACTACTTTCAAAGGGAAGAAGACTGAGCTCACCCAACCCACATATATTACATACAAGTAACCATGGGCTTCCCTGTAACTCAGATGGTTAAGAATCTACCTGCGATGTGGGAGATGGGGGTTCAGTCCCTGGGCTGGGAAGATCCCCTGGAGAAGGGAATGGCTACTCACTCCAGTATTTTTGCCTGGAGCAGAGAAGGCTGGCAAGCTATAGTCCATGGGGTCCCAAAGAGTTGGACACGACCGAGTGACTAAAACTTAGGCACTTAAACATCACTAACAGACATAAGGTACAATCTATACAAGAGGCAAGATTTAATATTAACCAGAGTGACTAAATCTCTACTTCAAATAGTGTCCTCCCCCTCAAAAAATCTTGGACCAACTTCTTGTCTCATGGTTGTTTTTTTTCCTTTCCTTGTGGGTGAGGACTTGATTGTGCTAAAAAGCAAGTGTTCATTCTCTCATATTCTCTTATCCTCATGCACTAGCATTATCAGAATTACTAACAATTCAGCGTCCTGGTAGGAATCTTTTAAAATCACTTGGCCATTTATTGAGAGTTAGTTTAGTTAAAACTAGTCAATATAATCCACAAATCCAATCTGGATTAATTAATCTAGAATGACCTGAATTGATGGACCAGGTTAATTAGTTATTACCTGCCTAAAATGAACTAAAGAGTGGGGTATCCTTGTCACCCCTTTCTCAGAGACTTCTGGGGACATGAGACATGAGGCTGTCTGACCCCTTCCTGGAGAGGGGGTCAGTGTGTCTACACCTGGCAAAAGATAGCAAACGAATTATTTTCTTGTTTAGATAATATTTTTTCCCGCACCGCACTGAGCATTTTGCGTACCTTGTTTTGGATTCCACCAGAATAGAAGACAGGGAGATGCTCAGAAAAGATATTCAGGCTGCAAGGGACGGGAGGGACCAATCAGTTTAACCCCTCATTTTGCAGGTGAAGAAACAAAGACCCGGCAAGGGCTGTAACTGGTCCCAGGTCACCAGGCTGGTCAGTGGCCGATCCCGGAGGGAATGCAAATCTCTAGTTCTTGCCGCTAATACCTCTCTGTCCTGGCCACAGTCAGCCCCTTTTGGCCTCTCTCACTGGGCCACAGGCAGCTCCTTGACCTCTCAGCCTTGGGGCTGCCTCTCTTGTGATGTAAGATCCCCTGCTGGGTGGCAGGGAGATGTGCATCTCAGCAAAGGTTACAAGTGCTACCAGGATGGAAGACACGGTGTCTCAGTAGGCCCCGGTTCTGAGAGTCACTCTGAAGCCTCAGTTTTGTTATCTGTGAAATGGGACTAATCAGGTCCAGCTGTTGTCTGAGTGCCCATGCGGTCCCGGCAACATCTCTATACGGGGAAGTAACCCCAAAGGGTATTACTACTGTCCTGTTGACTCTGGAAGGCTCTGTTTAGGAGGGTGAGACCTGGGGTGCCCTTAGAGCCCAAGCATTCTGCCTCTGACCACCAACTGCAGCCCAGGACACCGTGGGACTTGGAGCTCTGCAGCACAGTGGTCCCCAGGCCTGGTGGGGTGGTGGGCATTTGGAGGCGTGGACCCTGGGCCTTCTGAGGCACTGGCTAGAATCCTGCTCCTGTCTCTAGAGCTCTTTCCCTCCTGCTGTGAAGGGGAAGCCGGGCGGCAGAGAGACAAAGGCAATAGGGAACTGAGCAGTCAGCTGGGTGCAGAAAGTAAAGGGGTGCTTTTTCTATAGAGAACTTAAAAACAATAAGAAAATCAACAAAAAGCCCGGCTTCATTATCATGATGTGCCTACAGTTCTAAACAATGTCGGTGATAAAGCATTCCTTCCTGCCAGCGTAGGCTGCTCCCACCTCTCCGCCCTTGGTGTCTGGCCAGTATCTGAAACTATTCCTTTTAGGTTGAGTCAGACCAGACTGCATGTTCACCACATCCCAAACAGGCTCAGGGTGCCGTGCCAGCCCTTGGCCTCTGCTGTTCCTTGGCCAACACCTCCCTCCTTACCACTCTGTAGGTCCAGCTGCTACAAGGCCCAGCTTAGATGCTTCCTCTTCCAGGAAGTCTTCCCCCGTGCGGTCCCAGCCATCCCCTAGCTGCCTCTGACCGTCCTCCCAAGATGCAGAGTATGCAGTGTCGTGTTCTCAGCTCAAGAGCAAGAGTGAGAGGGATCACCCTCTGAAAGCTGGAATCCACAGCACAGAAAACCGCATCAGGGAGTCACTTCTCAGCTGTGCGACTTCAGACGAGCCCCATGACTGAAACAGTCCGGCCCACTTCCAGAGTCACTAGTTCAAGCACCCCTTGCTGACCACATCCTCCCTGCTTCCAGCTTACTGGCACCTCCAGACGTGACCCACCCTCTGTCATCAGCCCCGATGGATCAATAAAAACAGGTTCAGGCTCAAGGAGAGAGCTTTGGACCAGAGGCCCCTCTCCAGGACAACATAATCCCTCAGGCTTGGCTCCAGTTTTTCTGAAAGGCCAGCTTGTAGGATGGTGTCTGGGCCATGTGATATGTGCATACCATGATGCCCATTCCTTGTCCCAAGCAACCTGGGACATCAGGCCAGGCTTCACCCACCGCAGAAGCCTTCATCCAGGAGAGTTCCATCACTGGCTTCCTCTACCTTCTCTACCCCACCTGCCCATTCTCCACTCTCTTTCTTCCAGTCAGTTCTGTGGTCTGTCGTCTCACTCTTAAGAACACCATAAAATCTTTCTTCCTCCTGACTTCTCTCATTA
This sequence comes from Cervus canadensis, assembly GCF_019320065.1. Lineage (NCBI taxonomy): Eukaryota > Metazoa > Chordata > Mammalia > Artiodactyla > Cervidae > Cervus > Cervus canadensis. The sequence continues at coordinate 10,305,771 of NC_057399.1, read as the reverse complement.
TCATCTGGCAAAACCCTGATGCTGGATGAACCAGGATATCTAAACACTTTGGGGGAAAAAAACAGATGAAAAACAAACGAAAACCCACAGGGTGAGGTCCTTCTCCACCACTCCTGTCCCCCCCAGCACAGATCCTCTGTCAGGCCTTGTGAAAGGCGCAGCGGGGAGGTGCGATCCCAGCGGCGTCCTCCACATGCACCCATGTGCCGTCGCTCAGCCGTATGTGACTCTTGGCGACTCTGTGGACTGCAGCTTGCCAGGCTCCTCTGCCCCTGGGATTCTCCAGGCACGAATACTGGAGTGGGTTGCCATTTCCTCCTCCAGGGATCTTCCCGACCCAGGGATCCAACCCACTTATCCTGTATTGGCAGGCAGATTCTTTAACACTAAGCTATCCGGAAGCCCCTTTCTCCTTGTATCTAAAGCCAATCCATCATTCACCCTCCCTCCTCCACCTCCTAAATATCTCTTAAACCATCCACATGGGCTACCGTGCCCACGGCTACCACCGTGTTCTTACCTGGTTGCACAGTCTTGGATATCACACACCTTGCCCCTGATCTTTTCAAAATATGGAAATTCAGACTTCCCTGGTGATTCAGTGGTTTAAGAATCTGCCCTCCAATGCAAGGGACATGGATTTGACCCCTGGTCGGGACACTAAGATCCCACAGGCCACAGGGCAGATAAAGCCCGTGTGCCACAGCCAGAGAGCCCGTGCGCCACAGCCAAGACAAGGCCCAACCAAAAAAAAAAAAAGGTGGAAATCTGCCCATGCCACTTCATGGCCACTGCTGCAAGGCCTGAAGGGTTTGGCTCACTCTACCTCTCCAGATTCACCTTGGTCAGGGATCTGAGCTACAGACACTTGGGGCTTTGAATTCCTCAACAGTTCATTTCCTCCAGCCTCAGGGCCTTTGCACAGGCTGTTTCTCTGGTCTAGCATGTTCCATTCTCATGGAGCATGTTCCACCCTCACCCGGCTACTCCCTGCTTATCTTTCAGATCTCAGCTCAAAAGTCCTTCCCTAAGAACAGCCTTCTGCAGTGATCCTGGACTAGGCACATTTCTCCTCTCTGCATGCTCCATATGCCCTCCCTTCTCCAGGTTTTGAGGGACCCTCTGGTTACTGCCCAACTCTCCTTTGATCTGTGAGCTCACTGGGGCAACTCCGAGGTTATCTGTTTTGCTCTGTTTGATATCCCTAGCACTGAGCTGCGTGATGTGGAAAGTGATCAATATATGAACAAAGGTCTTGTTCAAGTAACTCAATTGAAGAATTACTTATTTAGGGAATGAATGAGTGGGCCAGTCTAGGTGAGGTTCTAGGATTATCTGTGCAGGACAGGCCTCTGCAGTCTCTCTTCAGGGCAGGCCATGGGCCAACCTACTCTTGGAAATGGTCATAACAAGGATGAGATTAATGACTCAGCCAGCAAGCTCTCAAGCCTCCTTCCTGTCCATGAGCTCCTCAGCCCTCCTCCAGGCCCCCCATTACTCACAGCACCCGGCATTTAATGGCCAGTCCACCAGGGCATTTCTGCACTGACAATACGTTTACTCTGCTGAACATTACTGCCAACAGTCAGAGCTCAGGAGTTGGTCTTTGTGGAGTTGGATTAGGAGAAAGTGGTGGAATCTAGTGAGAACAGGGTTCGAACCTTAATTTTACCTCTGGCTGACTGTGTGATCTTGCAAGCCAATTCTCTGGGCCCTGGTTTCCTCGTCTGTAGAAAGAGGCCAAGAATATCCAGGTACTAGGTTGCCGCACGTATTAAATGAATGGATATGTAGTAAATCAAGAATCTAGGCAGGGGCCGGTCACATGTTGTATTTAACTGATTCTAAGACACACAGTTTTCAACATCTCTGAAACTGGGATGCACCTTATAGTTTAACTGCTTGCCCTTTTTCTTCCTGAAGGATTATAAAATAATGGTGTCTCTTACAACAGGTGGTGCTTTGCATTCCATGAAGTAGCTCAGCAGCTCGATTTTTCTCTTCTCTTTGCAAAGAGGTGGGACAGTCTGTGAGAGTCCCAGGGACCAAAGGCTGAGAATACATGTCACTGAGGACAAAGGGTCTTCTGGGGTCTGGCACGCTGAGGCAAAATGAAGCGGAATCTGAGAGCACAGGCTCCTCCCCAGCCTGGCGGCCTCTGGACCACTCCCAGCTGGCCCAGTCCCACTTGGGGGACAGCCCAAACTCCAGCAGGACCCTCACTTCTCTGGATCTGACTCCATGCTTCTGCTGATGTCACCCGGGGTCCCTGGCTTTGGGCAGTTGGTCATAATGCTGACTGCTGACCTAAACTTCTAGTCTTTGTCCTAAAAGAGAGCCCTGGGAACCACTCTGGAGACCCGCGGAGACCTCTCCTCCCGTGTGATACCTACATCAAGCCATTCCAGGCCCCTGCCCTCAACTGTTCTGGAAGATCAGCACCAAGGATCCACTCCCCAGGCTTTACCCAAGTCCTCAAGCTGCGGGTACCTCCTTAAACCCTCCAGCCTGGAGACAGGAGACTGGCTGGATTACTATACCATCTACATTCCATTTTAACACGCATGACATACAGCCACCTCTTTATAGAAATAAAATGTCTACCACAAAAAAATTCAAAATACAGAAAAAAAACCCCAAATTTTGCCATCTAGTGATAATCAACCAGCTTGATGTGTGTCGGTCTGAAAATTTTTCTGTATCTACATGTGTGTAGATCTAGTCTTTCTTCATATTCAAACCAAAATGGACTCACTCCATACTCTTTCCATACTCCATACTCCACGCTCTTTTCCTTGATTTTCCAGGGAAGACAAATTCGCAGACCTCTCACTACACAAGCTGGTTTCTTCCTGGTGACCTCACGGCGCCCCCATCCGCTCCATCCCTTCACCTGGCAGGTCCCTATAGCCCCTCTTGATCAGGTCCCTGAGGCCTGGCCTGGGTGTCCAGCCTCTAGCAGGATGCAATGCTTATGGCCTGAGAGGTTCCTATGGACACGTGCCCCCCTTCCTCAGGACAGGGCTGTGACTGGATGGCAGTCAGCCTCAGGGCCTCCTCAAAGCACAGCCGCACCCCCCAGCACAGAAACATTCTAGAACGCTTAAGTCAAGGGTGCGAGGTGAATAGTGGCCGTCTGCCCCTACTGGGCTTGGCCACAGACCTTTGAGAACAGACCGAATGTTCTCCTGGACTCGTTCTCCTGCTGCCCCGGTATTTCCCTAAGCCCTGGGGACTTCAGAAAGCATAGTAAACAGCAGTGAACAGGTGCCTGGCGTTCACAGTTCACTGAGTGTTCGCATGTTCTCGGTCCAGTTTGGGAGCTCACAACCACCGTATTCATTAAGCAAAGCAGGTGTTTATTATCCCCATTTTACAGATGAGACTGAGGCTCAGAGGTGGGGCAATTTACCCATTGACCTTTCTCGCTTCTCTCCCCTTCAGAGTCTGGCCAACATCAAATCCCACTAACAACCTGGCCCAAGCATTACTTCCTCCAGGCAGCCTCCCCACTCTACCCGCCTCCCCAGGCTGCATTAGATGCCCCTCCTTGAGGGCCCACAGCTCTGGGGCTTCCCTATCTGAACTAAGCCCCTCACCAGAACGTGTGCCCTTGAAGGCACTGATGGGTCTGGCTTATTCCCATTCTTACTCCCCAGGCACAGTAAAACCTCAACAGGTGGCTGCTGAGGATAACAGATCCCAACAGATGGAATGAAGATGGTTACGGTTATTTAGGCAGGAAATGCCCTCCCCACTTTACGGAAGAGGAGAAGGGGCATAAAGAAGGGCCAGGACTTGCCTACAGAGCATGCCATTGACCAGGACAGGTCTCCCCACCTCTTCAGAGGGCTCTTTAGTTCCACTGTGCTCCTTGTTGCTTGCCATCTTAGACTCCAAGCCTCTGCGTGGGGTTCATTTCCGTCTGCTCCTGCACTGGCGAGGCCTCCGTGGCCAAGCAGGTGTGAAGGGGAGCGCTGAGACGGGGGCTCCGGCTGGGAAGGCTTAGTCCCCTGGCCTGGGCCCACACCCTGGCGTAGCCCTAGGAACAGCAAGAGCAGTTGGCTCTCCATTGAGCTCTTCCATGCGCTACGCCCTGTGCCAGAACTTTCCATCTACATTTCCTTAGTCCTGCAGCTAGCAGGTGGGGAGGGAAGGATCCCGGCCTGAAGCTCACCCAGTGGCTGTGTTGGGATCAGAAGCCTGGGCTGCATCCCCGGCAGCAGGCGGCCCGGGGAGTCTGCTGGCACCAGCGCCGGAAGTAAATGCACAGTCAGAGTACCAGAGACAACTCCCAGGGGGCCTGCAGGCCTGGCGAGGCCCCAAACTCCCCTTCCCTACCCTGCTCGCCTCCCAGCAAGGCCTGCTATAGAGCTGAGCCTCCTGGGCCCAGGGAAGACAGGCCTGCCCCGGAAATGCCCAGCACTCTGCATGAGCAGGTCATGGCACCTGCCAGCCCCCTGCAAGCTCTGGGCTCAAGGCCAAGCTGGAAGCAGCTGTCCCATCAACGCTACAAATCCTCAGCTCCCTGTTTCTTCTTGGAATGAGATCTCACATGTCTGCTCCCAACTGGCTGGGCGATGCTAACTAAACAAGACCTCACCCCTCACCGGGCCTTAACTTCCCTGTCTGTGAAATGATGCTGGGGCTGGGCTGAGTGGGGGCCGTGAGTCTCAGTGGAACTTACCAATGGACATTCTAGTTTGCCTACAGGCAACATAGCTCAGTGATTAAGACCCTGAACACTGGAGTCAGATGATATGGGCCCAAATGTATGACCCCCCGGACAAGCTGCCCAACCACTCTGGGCCTCAGTGTCCTTATCTGCAAAATGGGGATAACACTGGAAAAAAAGACAAAGTAGATATAACTAAAATATTTATATTGATTATCTGAGACAGAAAGAGAAGACTGAGTGATGTGTTTTGTTTCCCTCTCTTTTTTCTAAATTCTCTATTATCATCAAGTATTGATAACAGAAAAAACATACTTTCTTGGCAAATTAACTTCATTGAGATATAATTCATATATAATATAATACATCCATTAAAAATAATATGTAATAGTAACTATTCTACAGATTGTTTTGACCATTGACTGGGCCAGTTAAAATCTTAGATGGCGCCTGAAACAAAAGAGGTACTTAAAATATTAAGTATTTGTTAATACCAAAATCAGATTGATTATATTCTTTGCAGCCAAAGATGGAGAAGTTCTATACAGTCAGCAAAAACAAGACTGGGAGCTGACTGTGGCTCAGATCATGAACTCCTTATTGCCAAATTCAGACTTAAATTGAAGAAAGTAGGGAAAGCCACTAGACCATTCAGGTATGACCTAAATAAAATCCCTTACGATATACAGTGGAAGTGAGAAATAGATTCAAGGGACTAGATCTGATAGACAGAGTGCCTGATGAACTATGGACGGAGGTTCGTGACATTGTACAGAGACAGGGATCAAGACCATCCCCAAGAAAAAGAAATGCAAAATGGTTGTCTGAGGAGGCCTTACACACAGCTGTGAAAAGAAGAGGAGAAAGGCGAAGGAGAAAAGGAAAGATATACCCATTTGAATGCAGAGTTCCAAAGAATAGCAAGGAGAGATAAGAAAGCCTTCCTCAGCGATTAATGCAAAGAAATAGAGGAAAACAATAGAATGGGAAAGACTAGAGATCTCTTCAAGAAAATCAGAGATACCAAGAGGACATTTCATGCAAAGATGGGCTCAATAAAGGACAGAAATGGTATGGACCTAACAGAAGCACACGATATTAAGAGGTGGCAAGAATACACAGAACAATACAAAAAAGATCTTCACGACCCAGATAATCATGACAGTGTGATCACTCACCCAGAGCCAGACATCCTGGAATGTGAAGTCAAGTGGGCCTTAGGAAGCATCACTATGAACAAAGCTAGTGGAGGTGATGGAATTCCAGTTGAGTTATTTCAAATCCTAAAAGATGATGCTGTGAAAGTGCTACACTCAACATGCCAGCAAGTTTGGAAAACTCAGCAGTGGCCACAGGACTGGAAAAGGTCAGTGTTCATCCAATCCCAAAGAAAGGCAAAGCCAAAGAATGCTCAAACTACCACACAATCGCACTCATCTCACACACTAGAAAAGTAATGCTCAAAATTCTCCAAGAGAGGCTTCAACAGTACATGAACCGTGAACTTCCAGATGTTCAAGCCAGATAGAGTTAAGGCAGAGGAACCAGAGATCAAATTGCCAACATCCGCTGGATCACTGAAAAAGCAAGAGAGTTCCAGAAAAACATCTATTTCTGCTTTACTGAATCTGCCAAAGACTTTGACTGTGTGGATCACAACAAACTGTGGAAAATTCTTAAAGAGATGGGAATACCAGACCACCTGACCTGCCTCTTGAGAAACCTGTATGCAGGTCAGGAAGCAACAGTTAGAACTGGACATAGAACAATAGACTGGTTCCAAATTGTCAAGGCTGTATATCGTCACCCTGCTTATTTGACTTATATGCAGAGTATATCATGAGAAACGCTGGGCTGGATGAAGCACAAGCTGGAATTAAGACTGCCGGGAGAAATATCAAACACCTCAGATATGCAGATGACACCACCCTTATGGCAGAAAGCAAAGAAGAACTAAAGAGCCTCTTGATGAAAGTGAAATAGGAGAGTGAATAAGTTGGCTTAAAACTCAACATTCAGAAAACTAAGATCATGGCATCTGGTCCCATCACTCCATGGCAAATAGATGGGGAAACAGTGGAAACAGTGAGAGACTTTATTTTCTTGGGCTCCAAAATCACTGTAGATGGTGACTGCAGCCATGAAATTAAAAGACGCTTGCTCTTTGGAAGAAAAGTTATGACCAACCTAGACAGCATATTAAAAAGCAGAGACATTACTTTGCCAACAAAGGTCTGTCTAGTCAAAGCTATGGTTTTTCCAGTAGTCATGTATGGATGTGAGAGTTGGACTATAAAGAAAGCTGAGTACTGAAGAATTGATGCTTATGAACTGTGGTGTTGGAGAAGACTCTTGAGAGTCCCTTGGACTGCAAGGAGATCCAACCAGTCCATCCTAAAGGAATCAGTCCTGAATATTCATTTGAAGGACTGATTCTGAAGCTGAAACTCCAATACTTTGGCCACCTGATGCGAAGAACCAACTCATTTGAAAAGACCCTGATGCTGGGAATGATTGAAGGCAGGAAGAGAAGGGGATGACAGAGGATAAGATGGTTGGATGGCATCACTGACTCAGTGGACATAAGTTTGAGTAAACTCCGGGAGTTGGTGATGGACAGGGAAGCCTGGCGTGCTGCAGTCTATGGGGTCACAAAGAGTCGGACATGACTGAACTTAACTGACTGAAATAAATAAGGCCCAAAGCCAGCGTGGCTTCCTCCTCCTCTGGCTTGGATTCCTATCTCACCCGAAGGACCGAGCTCGGCAGATCCTCTGCCCCCATGTTCAATGCTTCACGCTGCGCTGGTCCAGCTTCATCCTTCCAGGCCTGGGCTCCTCCCACGGCCTTCTCTGTGTTCGCCAAAAGAATCGCACTTACACTCAAATGTGGCCATGCTCTTTCCTGTTCAAAGCTTTCCATGGCTCCCACTACGCTTGACCAAAAGCCCTAACTCCTCTATGAGACAGTTTCACCAAGTCACTGAAACTCTCTGTGTCTTGTTCCTTTAAATGAAGAAGAGAAAAATCCTACCGCCTTCAAACTTCCAGGATTCCATATTGCAGGAGACGGGGTACACAATCTGACCCCGGGCCTCCCTCACCTTCAGATTATGAGACTGACGCGCTGCCTGCTGCGCTGAGGAGGCAGATCTCCCTCACCTTCCCTCTTCTCACTACTCCAGTCTGCTCTTCCTGAAGGTGCCAGGCGTGGTCCTACCTTAGGGCTTTTGCACTGCTCATTCCTTCTACCTGGACAGCTCTTCCCCCAGGAAGCAGCCAAGGCTTCTCCCAAAGGTCACCTTCTCAGTGATTCTCCCCACCATCTATTTGAAACCACAACTCTTCCCTTCATCCTCCCTCACACGCTTGAAATATGCTCTTATGTTTTATTTGCTCCATCTCATTCATCACCACCTATTTTATTGTTTGCCTGTCTTCTTTTCCTATTAGACTGTAAGCTCCTTTAAGACATTTTTTTTTTTTTAGTCTATTTTGCTTACTGTCAAGAACCCCTCCCCACCATACCTAGAAAATAACCTAGTGCAGTGAAGGTGTTTAATAAATGAAACGTTGAAAGATCAAATGGGAAGCCCTTAGGACAATCAGGCAGGTGGTAACTACTGAATAAATGTTAGATTATTATTGTTATTGATTATTCAAGGTAAGGCTCCCATGTTCTTCCTCCGTGACTTCTCTGAGCTTACACAGTAATCACTCTTTCCCCCACCACACCCTGCCCAATCTCTCAATTATATGGTAAGGAACACAGTGCTTTTTAATTATCTTTTTCCATTTAGGCTGAACCAAATAAAATGGCCATTTCTTGTAAGTCAAAAATAGCCAGATATTGGCCTTTTCACATAGTTTAACTTAATACATTTCCCATGGTGGCCTGCAGGCCCCCGGGAGGCACCTCAAGGCCTAGTACACAGTAGGTGTCCAGTAAATGTTTGTTCCCCAACTCCTGGCCCTTCATAATAGGTGTGATTGCTAAACACCTATAATCTGTTCTGAAGGAGGCAACATAAAATAATACATGGAGAATCTTGGTGAATTATTTTCTGATCCTCCTGGAAGTCTCTGTCCCCTAAAATAATCCAGGTTCTAGCCATTTTGAGATAACAAAGGTCTAAGGCTGAGGGAAACCCCTTCCCTAGAAGAAAAATGCTAGCTAGTTGTTTGCCTCTAAGAGGATTTATTTAATGATGGGGTCATGGGGTAGGGAGTCTGGAACATTCTTTGGTTATCCTTGTGTTCCCTGCGCCTCCTAATAAAGGCTTCTGCTACAGAGATTTGCTCAGTCTAGAACATGAGTTGTCAAGAGCTCAAGGAAATTCAGGAATCACTGAATCTACCCCACTTCACAGACAGGGGAAGTGAGGTATAGAAAAGCGCAGGAATTGCCCTGAGATCACAGGATGGGGTGAGGAAGAATCTTCGCTGAATCTATGCTGACATGAGTCTTGTGGCTTTTCCTCTGGACCACACTGCTCCTGTATTAGCCAGACTCTGGCAATGGAAACTTCAGTATCACTATTTTAAAAGCTGTACTTTTTAAATGAAATGCTTATTCAGCCATAGTAAAACACCAAGCACTTCTTCACCATAAGATAACTTCTTGTAAATAACAGCACTACACTCACGTCTCCTATAATTACTTCCTTACGGCAAAGTCCTCAAAGTAGAAGGCTAGGGGCAAACGGAAGTTAGGACCATTTTCATGGACTTTTGGAACAAGCTGTCAGATTGCCCTGCAAAATTAAATGCTACTGGAGAATCCCTATAGCTTTACCAGCATAGAGTTTTATCCTTTTATATTTATTTCTGCTAATTTTATAGGAATAAATAGAGAGCTTTCATTAACTATATGGTATGTGTTTTCAGACACACACACACACACACACACACACACGTCCTGGAATCAAGACCCCTGGGCCTGGTTGCTTGTCTGCTGTGTGATCTTTGACAAGTCACATCCCCTCCAGGGACAGAGGGTATCTACCTGTAAAATGACGGGGTTGAATGGGATGATTTCTTAAGATTCCTTTCAGCTTAGATATTTCATAATGCCATGGTGCATTTTAAAATTATTGGCCTAGGATGACTGTTTAATACCCAGGACCTGCCATACCTCTAAATCAAGGCCCAAACAGCTTGGACTAGGGGAACAGGAAAACAGAGCCCGGATGATATGCAGGTAGAGATGACAGGAGACATAGGTAGCACTTAGCTGTGCGAGGGCGCTGCGCTTGAGTGACAGTGAAGATCGTGAGTCTGCTTTTACGAGGGATAATAACACTCATCTGTGGTCTAGCCTCCAGTCCCGTGCAGCTCCACCATGGCCAGAAGGTAAGGTCGTGGTCACTCTACCTCAGCCCGAGAGTCCCAGACTTGCAGTCAGAGGTAGCTCACCCTCAGCAAGGGCTTGGCCACCCTCTGCCCACTCACCTCTGAGGACCCAGCGGGCACCCCCTGCCCCAGCAGCCTCGCCCTTCCTTTGGCTGTAAGAAAGCTCCCGGGTGGAGGGACAGTCTCTCAGGAGGACAAGGGAGACCAGAGGCCCAGACCCGAAGCTCTGACCCGGCGCCCTCGATCAGGGCGGGTGACAGGGGAGGATACGGCCTGGAGACGGGCTCCTCTGGCTCCTCACTCCAGACCTAAGGCAGCTGCTCAGCTGCAGGTAAATCCTAAGGAAGCGGGTTGTGCACAAGCCCCAGGCTGACTACTGCCCCCTCTGGGGCAGACACCTCAGCTCCCTGGTCCCGCCTTAGCTCTCTTCAGCTCCAGCAGGAGAAACAACGCTGGATGTGGGGCTGTTCATCCCTGCGGTGAACTGACCTAAGGGTCCAGAGGACTGCCCCAGGGTGGGGGGCGGGTGGGCAGGACTTGGATGCTGCCCCATGCGCTCAGAGCGAGACTAGCGGTAGCTCTGTTTACAGCCAGTGAGATTCCCATAACAAGGGGTGTGCAACTGCGCAGCAAGACCTTCCAGAGGGTATCTGACCAAGGGGCTGGGCCAGATGCCAGGATTCTTCTTTACACGGAGAGCCTGGAACCACACACAGTCCCCCGGACACCTGCTCTGTCCCAGACCCAGCCCCACCCAGACATGGCTCTCCCGGTGCCGGAGCCCCGCTGGGGTCCAGGCGTGGACCTAGCTCTACAGCAGGCTGGGACACCCAGCTGGGCGTCAGCAGCTGGTAGGGAAGGGAAGGGAAGGGTATGGGGCGGGCAGGTTCCACACATCCCCTAAATCCAGGTGCCTGCACAGGTCTGGTCTAGGCAAGTCTGGGGCCAAGGGCCCCACTACCTCCAACCCAGGGCTCCCGCCGCCCCAGACCGCGAGGTAGACTTGGCTGGCAGACTCTGATGGCCCCACCCTGCATGCCCAGGCCGGCTCCACGGGTACCTGGGGGGTGTCCGCTCCCCCTGCCTATGTCTCATGCTGGGAAGCTGAGGCCCCGCAGGTTTCTCAGCCAGGAGCGGGTAGAGCACCACACGGGTCCCGCGGGGCACCCAGGCCGCTAGCGGGGGCCGGGAGGGAGGCTGACGGTAGGGCCCGCCACACCCAGCATGAGCCGCGCTCACTCCGGGTGGGCCGTGCAGACAGTGCCCATGCGGGCCCCGCGCCGTCGGGAGGCTGGAGCTTGAGGCGGCCCCTACTCCAACAGTCTGGCGAGGAACGTGCCACCACTGCGCCCGCGATTCCGATGGGGAAACTGAGGCCTGGAGAGGAGCAGTGCTTTGTGCAAGGTCACGCGGAGGGGCTGGAAGCCAGGTCCCCCGCGCCCCGCCGGGTCCCCCGCGGTGCGCCGAGCCCCAGCATCCCTCCCCAGGCGCTGCAGCCCCGAGGCGCAGCGCGCACACATCGCACAAACTGGGAAGGTATGGCCGGCGGCCCGGGGCCGCCCTACCTTGATGACTGCCGCGCAGGTGGCGGTGGCGGCGGCGGCGGCGGCGGCGGCGGCGTCCAGCTCCGGCTCCGCTCTCTTCGCCGCCGCCGAGTCCCCGCGCCCAGCGCCTCCGCCTTCTCCTTCCCACCGAAGTCGGCGGGCGGGGCCGGTGGGCGGGGCAAGGGCCAGGCACATGCCCCGCCCTGGCGCCCCGCGAGTTCGCGGGGCCACCCCTCCTTTCTCGAGCCCTCGGCCGCGCTCCTGGCCCCCGGGGCTGGTCCCGGGGCGCGCACACGCGCGCAGAACGGGCGCGCACACCGGCGTGCACACGCCGCAGTGATTGGGGCGGGCTGCCCGGCTAACCGAGCCGAGGCTGGGGACAGCCACACTCGCCTGCCTTCGCGTCCCGCCGCTCCCTCGCCGAGTGGCTTGGAACAAGGGACTCGACCTTCCGGGAGCCTCAGTTTCTCCCCTGGTGAAAGGGAAACAGTAACTGTGTCTGCCTCAGAGAGCTGTTTGAAAATTAGATGAGACGATCTCATTTACCCGCCTGCTGAAGTGCGTGCGCAGAGGCGGCCTTGGGAGCGGCGCTCGGTGACCTGGGCCGGTGGAGTAATTCCTGAGGCTTCTCAGCCCGCCTGCAGGAAGAGGGCGGGGAGGGCCCCGAGGACGCCCTTCTTTCTCTCTGCGGCCAGGAGGGGGTGCTGCTGCCCGTTCTCGCCGGCTGTGGGGTTTTGCACGCTAGGCGCTGGGACAGAGATGGGGGTGGTCCAGCCTTTTCGGAATACCACCAGCCAGCACTTAATAAGCCGGGCACAGTTCTAGGCACCTTCAGTGCATCACCATAGCTTACGTCACACAAACCTATGAGGTTACCTGTTACTCATCTGTTTTACACGAGGAAGCTAAGGCACAGAGGTTAAGTAGTTTGCCGCAGATCACACACGGAGTAACTCAACCCTAGGCAGAGTGGCTCCCAAGCCCAAGCTTGTAACTACAGACCACACCACCTCTCTTGTGAAGAGCTCTTTGTTTAGCGTTGTGTGTCCAGGAGCTAGAGCAGTGCGTGGCTCAGTAAGTGTTAATTCGCCTAGCGCCGTGGCCAGTAACGGGTGCATCCCCCGCCCCGCGCTCTGTCACATGTCTATGCCTTTGTCCACGCTGTCCCCTCTGCCTGGACTTCTCTTCCCTCACCTCCTACTGTCCTTCCTTCCAGGGCCGGTACCAACGTCCCTCTCTGGGAAGTCCTCCCAGATTCCAGTGGATGTGCCCTCCCAGCCGAGTATCTGCCTTTTACCCCTCGGTGCCATGATAGTGGGTGACTGGGACTGCGTTTGGGGAAAGGCGGGTTGACAGGGACCTTTCAGAGGGGCCTGGACATATGGACCAGTGGGCCAGAGGGGAGGCCATTGGAGGGTTCTGCAATAGACACAACCTGGGACTCTTCCTAGAGATGCTCCTCATCCTCCTGCCCCTTCCGTCCCCCTAAGGCTGGTCCATTTGATGAAGGCTACCTGCCCAGTGATCACGTACGGTTGTGAGAGCTGAACTGTGAAGAAGGCAGAGCGCCAAAGAATTGATGGCTTCGAATTGTGGTGCTGGAGAAGATTCCTGAGAGTTCCTTGGGCAACAAGGAGATCAAACCAGTCAATCTTAAGGGAAATCAACCCTGAATACTCGTTGGAAGGACTGATGCTGAAGCTGAGGCTCCAGGATTTTGGTCATCTGATGTGAACAGCTGACTCATTGGAAAAGTCCCTGATGCTGGGAGACTGAGGGCAGAAGGAGAGGGTGTTCGAGGATAAGATGGCTGGCTGACTGGCATCACGGATGCAATAGATGTGAACTTGTGCAAACTTCGGGAGGTGAGGGACAGTGAGGCCTGGCATGCTGCAGTCCATGGCGTCGCAGAGTCGGACATGACTGAGCAACTGAACGTCAACACCACCCGCTCTCTGAATTGCACACGTGGAGAAACTGAGGTCAGAACGGGAATGACCTATCCAGGCATCTCTAGCTAGGAAACACACAATAGGTCTGGTCCCAAAGTTGGGTCCATCTGCTAGGACCTTCTATTGGGCCTTATTGCTGATTGAGATTGGCCAGAAATCCAACACCTTCCTGTGCCAGCATGGCCTTTGTTTAATTTGCTGTGTGTTGGGACGTTCCTGGTGGTCCAGTGGTTAAGACTCTGCACTTCGAAGGCAGAGGGTGCAAGTTTCAACCGGTGGTTGGGGAACTAAGATCCTGTATGTTGTGCGGTGGGGCCAAAATTTTCTTTTTTTTAAATTAACCTGCCATATGTGGGTGAATGTCTTCTGGGTGACCAGAACCTGTGTGTGTACGTGCGCAGGTGTGTGAGAGAAAGTGGCAAGTTCTCCCCTATCTGCCCCACACGGAGCTTTCTCTACAACGTGGTACTGTGCCCGAGGCAGGCTGAGCTGAGGAAGGAGGGCACGTGCGCGCCTGGGAGGGTCAGGGTCAGGGGTTGGCTCCACGCTGAGCACAGGCATCCTGTAGAGGTGCACGTGCGTCTCCCACTGCAGGGCGGCGTCTCCCACAGCGCCCCCTCCCGTTTTGAAGCCCCTTTATTCTTGGGGATATTGCCCCAGGAAGGTACCCTGGGCAACTCCTTTCCCTTACCTGTAGGATGGAGCGTGTCCTGACTGCTGGGGGCCTCGTGTCTGGGAGGGGGATGCTCTGAGCTGGGGGGCCCAGCCCTGGGGTAGGGAGGTGGGGCTGTGAGGGATCAGATCCTCCAGCCGGGAAGGCAGCAGTCCCTGGGGACGGTGGGGGCGACAGCTGTGGTGCGGGGCCAGGAACCTGACACGGGCTGGGCCCCGAATGCCTTTCAGGAAGAGCTGAGGGCGGGTGGGCCGGCTCCCGAGGCGCAGCAGCGCCCCGGAGTCTCAGAGTTCGCCCCACCCCCGCCACCCCCGAGCCCCTGCTGCAGCCTCTCGTCAGGCAGATGGTCCTTCCTCCCGATTTCCTCTGCCTGGGGTATCCCCACCGGCCCTCACGGCTCAGAGGCCATAGGCCAAGCTTGCCCTTTCTCCTGGGTTCTGGGGGAGGTGTTCTAGCTTGGAGGAGCTCTCCCTGGATTTTCCAGTTAGCAGCCTCTCAAGCTTAAGCGTGGCTGAAACACTTGTGGCTTTTGTGACTTTGGGCAAGTTGGTTAACCTCTCTGAGCCGTGGCCTCATCTGTCAACCAAGCTCTGTTCTGAAGTGAGTGGGTGCTCTGGGACAGGCAGCTCACATTCCTGGCTCCCGCTCCAGCTCCCCGATGCCGGGCTGGAGGCCCCCCGGTCAGTCCTCGTTGCCGGTGGTCCCCAGCCCTGTCGCTGGACCACAGCACCCACGCCCCCCAGCAGGCTCCGAGCAAGCACTCAGCTGGTACTGCGGTGACACGGCGTTGGCTCAGCGGCGCAGCAGGGGAGGACACTCAGCTTCCCGGGCGTGGGGTGTGTGTGTGTGTGTGTGTGTGTGTGTGTGTGTGGTGGGGGGCGGGCAGGGAGAGATGATGTGTGTGTGTGTCTGTGTCTGTCTGTGTGTCTGTGTGTGGGGGCAGGGAAATGATATGTGTTGGTGTGTGTGTGTGTGTGTGGGGCGAGGAGAGATGATATGTGTGTGCGTTGGTGTGTCTTGTCTGTTGGAGGGGGGCGGGCAGGAGAGTGAATGTGTGTGTGTGTGAGAACTTCCCTGCCCAGGCATGGGTGTTGTGTTGTGTGTTGTGTGGTGGGGGCGGGGCAGGGAGAGATGTGTGTGGTGTGTTGTGTGTGTGTGTGGTGGGGGGCGGGCAGGGAGAGATGTTGTGTGTGTGTGTGTGGTGTGTGGGTGTGGGGGGCGGGCAGGGAGAATGATGTTTGTTGTGTGTGTGTGTGTGTGTGTGTGTGTGTGTGTGTGTGTTGGTGGGGGGGCGGGCAGGGAGAGATGATTGTGTGTGTTGTGTAGAACTTCCTGCCAGGCATGGTGTGTGTGTGGTGTGGGGGGGGGCAGGCAGGAAAGATGGTGTGTGTGTGTGTGTGTGTGTGTGTGGAGGGGGCAGGCAGGGAAAGATGGGGTGTGTGTGTGTGTGTGTGTGTGTGTGTGTGTGTGTGGTGGGGGGCGGGCAGGGAAAGATGATGTGTGTGTCTGTGTCTGTGTGTGTGTGGTGGGGGGCGGGCAGGGAGAGATGAGGCAGAGGGAAGGCAAGTGAAGAGGAAAGATGAGGGAAGCGGGGGCAGAGGCGGGTGGCAGACGGGCCGGCAGGGGTGGGGATGGTTTATCCAGCAGCCCCACTCTGAGCTGGGGTCACGTGCTGTGCTTTTGCCGAGGAGGGAATCTGGTTTTACAGGCTGGAGTCAGAGGGACCAGCTGGACCCAGTCTCCCCTGGAACCGCGGGCCTTTCCTGGCCCTCCGGGCCCTCCTGGTGATGCCGTCTTTATGGAGGCCGTTCACTGCCCAGGCTGTTGCTTCACTCTGCCGGGCAACCACTCAGCACCAGCGTCATCTCCTTTAACCCTCCTGGCGTTCCGGGAGGCCGGACCCCCGGTCTTCCTGGTGATGGCCCTGAGGGATACAGCCTGCAACTGTTGGGGGTGCAGCCAGGGCCCTCCCCACTCCCCCAGGCTGCCCTAAGACCACCATCATGCTTCAGTTACTGTTTGGTGATGAAAGGACCTCAGCAGACAAAAAAAGTTTAGCAAATATGAAAGGGCCATCAAGCCTTGGTGTAGAGTGTTCACAGGAAACGGAGCTGGCCAGCCGCCCTGATGGATGTGGGAGGAAGGGAACCCTGAGGGTCCCCTCCCTGGAGCTGGTGGGGGTGGTGATGGGAGGGAACAAGGGGTCTGCTGCGCCAACCCCCCCAAGTTCCCACTGTGGGTGAGAGAAGGGCCTGTCCCTTGTCCCCAGCAATGGGTGTGGCCTCCTTCCCAAGCCTCGAAAAGAACCTTGGATCAGAGCAGGAGGCTTTTCTGTGAGAACCCCCACCCTAGTCCCTCATAGCAAAGACTGCTGAGCCCAAGGCTAGCCTGGCAGGCAGTCACAGGCTTTGCTGAGGAATGAGCTGCCCACATCACTTGCGCAGCCTCGACCCCTGCACGGAGTGGGATGGGGGAAGCCTGTCTGCTGAGGAAGGGCCTGGAAGAGCCCAAAGAGCTGGAGCTGAGTTCTGCACAAGCCGGCCCTGACTTGGCTGCAGGCTGTCTGTCTCACCACCTTTTCTCACTCTCTCCCAACCACCCAGTTTTCAAAGAGGTGACTCTTCTTGCCCCTGACTATGAAGTTGGTGGTGGGAGATCAGGCTTTGGGCAGCTAACCAGGGCTCTCTGCTCAATCCCCACACCAAGTTTCTCTTGATGGTGAACAGGGGTTTCCCTGGAAACCCCCCAACACCCCAGATGGGCTGTGAGGAAAAAGGAGAGGGCAGGTGCAAGGCTCAGGAAAACGGGTTGGTGGGAGCTGGGCCTGGATCTAAAGCCCAACCAGTATTTGAGAGACGCTGTCACCCATAAAGACAGGAGCGGTAAAGGCATACGGACCCAGCTCCTCCGGGAACCAGGACTGGCCCTGCAGAGGCAGCCTGAGAAACAGCAGCCGGGACGTCCTGGGCTGAGAAGGCCCTGGTGGTGTGACATCCCGGAGCCCCAGGCCCACCCAGGGACAACCAGTTACTGCGAACTGTTTAGGTTCCAGAGCTTGTGAACTATTTCCAGTATTTACACTGTTGTACACAGATAAAACTTAGAGAATGTTCAAGGCTACCCTATAAAGACAGCACTCTTGCTTGTCCGGGTGCTAAAGTGCTCTGCGGAGGCAGTGAGAAGGGGTGCATCCCGGGTGTGCTCACGAGGAGAAAACCCAACCAGCGGCTTCAGAAGCCAGCGTTGCAGTGGGGAGACTGGGCCCCGGAGAGCAGAAGGGACCTGCCCAGGGTCATGCAGCGCTCCACGGCTGTCCTGCTCTGGGCCTGCCGGCCCAGGCGAGAAGGCGCTTGGGGAGCGCGGGCGGCTACGTCAGGGCTCTGTGTCCCCCTCGTCCTCGCTGGGGCAGCCCTCGGGCGCCGAGGGGCCCTGGGCCGCCCGGGTCTCCAGGTATTCGGCCTTGAGCTGCTCCAGCTCATTCAGCTCCGCCTGCAGCCGCTCCCGGTGGGCCGCCCGAAGCTGGCGCAGCTGTTTCATGGGAAAGGGGTTCATGTCGTTGAAGGCGATGTGCATCAGCTTCCTGCGGGGAGAGCAGAGTCAGGGTCAGCGGGCGTCCTGGGCGCCCCGCGCTCACTCCGCTCAGGCGGCTGAGGCCCCTTCCTGAGAGGAAACTGACCGAGAAGACAGTTTCCACCCAAAGGGTAAGTACTGAGGCCGGAGGAAGCTTAGGGCTGAGTGACCTCTAACCCTGGAAGAGCAAGTTGGTCAGGGAAGGCTTCCTGGAGGAGGGGACTGTGAGCTGAGTTTTGAGGAAAAAGCACTGGTGGGCCAGACAAAGACAGGGCTGGTGGGAGTGCAGGAAGGCGTTCTAAGCAGAAGAACCTGTAAGGCCAGAAGCTCAGAGATGAAGGCTGTCCTGGGAACTCACCTAGCTCTGTTTGGCAGGATCCTAGGGCGTGGGTGTTGGGGGCAGGAGAAGGTGGGCTAGAAACGAAACTGCGTGGGGTCCTTGAAGGCCATGTTAAGGGGACAGAGAGATTCTGAGGAACGTCCCTAAAGATTTCTAAGCTGTGGAGGATCAGTGTTGCTAATGAATCTACACTGGGAACACCAGCCTCCTCTCTGCTCTATGTCCTGGGGTGGTGGAGGGGCGGGGGCAGGAGCGGGTCTCACCGGCTGTCACAGATGGTCTTGGTGAAGAAATGCAGGTACTGGTAGATCTCCAGGCTGTCCTGTAGCCTCAGGAGTGCCTCCTCGTTGTACTTGAAGATGGCCAGGGCATAGCGGAACACCACCTGGGGGGCAGAGTGGGGTTCAGGGTGGGGAATGGGGAGCCAGGGCAGGGAAGCCCCAGAACCCACACCCCCAGGCAGTGTGGACAGCCCTGGACAGGCTGCAGAGATTGGAGGCTTGGAAGAAACATGTGGGGCAAAGCCAAGGTGGGGGGTGGCTGGAAACCCCACGGGGGAGCTCAGCTGGCAATCTGGGGATTGGGAGCCTGTCTGTCTATGCAGAGAGCCTGGGCAAGCTGTTGCCCTGTTGGAGCTAATGAGGGTAACCCTGTCTTTACATGGGGTGCCAGCAGGAGTTGCATGGAGAGATGGATCCAAGGGCGCCTGGTGAACTGTGAGGTCCACTGCCATGGGGAAACGTGGCGGAGGCCAGGGGAGGGCCTGCCCAGGGTCTCCTCACAAGGAAAAGGGCAGAGCTGGGAGCAGCCCCCCATCCAGGGCTCAGTCTGAACAGGAGGAGGAGGAGGCAGTAGTGATGGGCCTTCCAGGGTGGCTGCAGCCCCCTGTCCAGGGGAGGGGAATCCTCCCAGCTCTAGGACGGTCTTCAGAGGCAGAAGCGCCACTTCCTCTCAGGGGTGCAGAGCACTTGAGCTGATGAAGCCAGGCTCCCTAGAGAGGTCCTCCAGAGCCCCGCTGGGTGGGCTCCATCCTCCCATCATCCAGGGGCAGAGTCAAGACCCAGAGGAGGCAGGGACTTGTCCAGGACCCTCCCGCTCACCCTCTGCAGCGCCCTACCTTGATGCCCTCGTAAAGGAAGGCGTCCCAGACCTGGAGGAGGATGTTGCTGATGAGACTGTCCGCAAAGACCACAAGGAACCAGTTGAAGGTGATGAAGGACAGGTCCACGCGGCGCTGTCCCAGGTGGGCCGTCAGCCGGGGCAGCTTCTCCAAGAGGAGGTCCTGGAGCACCCGCTGGTCCACCTGCAGCCAGGAGAGGGCCTGTCGGCTGCTACCCTGCTTGCTTCCCCTCTGCCCCTCACACCCAGCCGGCCCACACACTGCCCTGGGGCCGCTCCCAGCGGGGGCTGCCCCGTCTGCGGGCACAGCGTGTCCGGAGGAGCTGGTGCAGCCTGACAGGGAGACACGTCACTCCACAGGCGAGTAGCCTTCCAGGTTGGAGCTCTGATGCAGAGGTCTCCGTAGATCAGAAGTTCTGAGCCCGTGGGGTTTGGGCCCCTTTGTCCTGAACCCCAAGCCAAGCAGGAGCTGAGGCTGGGATCGGTTGACGCCACAGCCACGACTCGGCACCTGTTTTGGGGTCTGATGCACGAGAAGCTCAGGGCAAGGTCGTGGGGCCCGGAGCTGATGCTGCGGAGCGTGGTCACTGTCGTGCCTCCGTCCTTGTTTCACTGGACCTGGCTGATCACTCCCAGCACTGGCTCCTTCCCTGCCTAGGATATGGTTGTTCTGTGGTTGCCTCCTATCTCAGTGATGAGCTCATTTTAGGGTCCTCTTGCTCTTTCTTGGAACTGCTGGTTTCTCAGCCCTCTCCCCCTGTCTAAGTCTTCTTCCAGGCTTAGCTCTCGGCTGTGGTGAACACCCTCTTCCTTCCTTCCTCACCCTGAACTCCAGGTCCGCTGTGGAGCTCAAAGCCTAGGGTAACTGACTAAATCTTTAAGACGCCTCTGAACCCACTGAAGGATGCATGGATGGACTGATGATGTCTGAGATTTACTTCAGGCCATCAAAGTAGGGGGAGTGGTGTGAGCATAGATGAGAACAGTACTGGGCTCCCTGCGTTGATAATTATTGAGGCTAGGTAATGGATATGTGACGGTCCACTACACTTTCTCTGTTTTTGTACATTTGAAATTTTCTGCATTTCAGAAAATACATGACCAGAGATGGTGTGGCCATCCTGTGATCAGAACAGACAGCCAGAAGGAGCCTTTAGCTTTCTCATTATCTGTGAAAAATAATCCTCCATATAAGCCACTATTAGGAGAGATTAGCTCAAGTTGGAGGAGCAGAAGGTAGTGAACTCACCCCTTCTTATGAAAACACCAAAATCACAAACAACTGCTTAACAGCCATCAACAAAAAAATCGCTGGAACCTCCCAAAACAGGCATTTTTAAGTTGGGCCTCCCTGCCACAGAGCAAAACACAAGCCTCACCTGGTTCACCACCTGTTTCCTGATGACTCCTAAGTCTTCATCTCCACCCCGATCTCTCTCCTCACCTCTCCACCCAGAAGGAGAAAACAGTGTCGGGTGCTTGAAGTAGGAAGGGGGAACAGGATGGGGGTCGGGGTGGGGGTTGTGCAGGTAGTGGCTTGGCAGGTTTGATGGGGAGTGAGAAGGTTCCCTCTGAGTAGCATCTGTCTCTTCATCAAGCAGATGCACCGATACAGCAAGAATAGGACAAGCGGTGAGGAGGGAGAGGCTGAAGGGAGGAGGTGGGAGATGGTCTCGCTTTTACACCTCTCAACAATCCCAGGAAGCAAGGCTACTCCCGTTCAGAAGCAGGCAGGCCCGAGGTTCGGAGAGGGGACGCCACTTGCCAAGGGCACAAGACTGTTTGCCGAGGGGCGGGTTCTGACCCTAGCTCTGCCTGACCCCAGGGCTGGCCTGCGCCCAGAGGGCGGTGGAGGGGTTGTGAGGGGACAGAGGCAGCTGTGCTTCTCAGTAGGTGATTATGTGAGCGTGTGAAGCATCCCGGTCGTCCCGCCCTCCCAAGTCCCAGCTTCCTTGTTACCTGACCTCTCTTCTGAAACTCTTAGCTGGCAAACACCAAGTTACACTAGATTTTCTCCTCCTCCCTTCCCTAGGATATCTGCTGTCTCTCATAACATAATGTCCTCACTGGAGTAACAGCACCCTATGGTGTGGGCAGGGCCCTGACAGTTCTCAAGGCCATCAGCTCACTGGAATATCACAGCAGTCCCAGAGCAGGGTTTATTCATTGATTCAGAGATTCACTGGCTCCTAGGAACAATTCAGCGGCACCAGACTGCGTGGCCCCCAATCCTCTCCCTGCCCGCTCACCTGGGATGCCAAGAGCGTCTTGCTGTAGTAGTCGGCTGGCATGATGGTCTCCACAATGGCCACCAGACACCAGAAGGCACTCTCCTCCTCATCCAGGACCAGCAGAGCGATGGCCGCCAGTCTGGAGTGGGAGGAAAGGAGGCCTGGAGTGACTTGCGGCTGTCACACTGGGGCAGGTGCGGCTCCCTGGGGCATGTCCTCCCCACCACACTCCCTAACCAGGCTGCTGTTGCCAGAAACTGGGGCGAGATGAACATGCTTTTTAAGAGGACGACTTAGCGGATTTACGGAGCAATGGGGATCATCTTAGAGCAGGGCCTCTGGAGTCCTGTTGCCTGGGTGTGAATGCCCGTCCTGTAGCTTCCTTGCTGCGTGATGGCGAGCAAGATACTTACCCTCTCTGAGCCTCAGCCTCGTAATAATCACAGGACTGATACAAGGATGAACAGATTAAATGCACACGAACTGCCTAGCGCAGTCCTAATGGGCTTCCCAAGTGGCGAGAGTGGTAAAGAACCCACCTGCCGACGTGGAAGACGTGAGACGCAGGCTCGATCCTTGGGTTGGGAAGACCCTCTGGAAGAGGGCATGGCAACCCACCCCAGTATTCTTGCCTGGAGAATTCCATGGACAGAGGAGCCTGGCAGGCTACAGTCCATGGGGTCGCAAAGAGTCGGACACGACCGAAGTGACTTAGCAGGCATGCATGGTGCCTAACGTGCAGTGAGATCGCTTTATAAGGTTTAGCCACCCTCATCTTAACATTCACGGGCTTTGAGACCTCGGCAAGCGTGTTAATCTCTCCCAGCCTGTCTCCTTACCTGTCAAGTGGGGCTAACAGTCTCCCCCTCCCAGGCCTGTGAGGCGTGAAGGAGACAGACACCAGCATCTTGCTCACTGTCTGGCACCTACCGGGTGCTCTGGGCTCAGGGTTCTCTATCTCCTTTGCTTCCCCTCTGCCCCAGAGTTACCACGAGGCTCTAGAGGCCGTGGGTAAAAAAGGAGAAAACTCCCCAGTGCTCTGCCTGGAAGAAGCACTATTTTCTCTCCTTCTCTGGCAGATTTTTCACCCAGGGTGAATCCTTTTTTTTTTTTTTTTGTCTTTTTGGTTGTGCCAAACAGCATTCAGGATCTTAGTTCCCGACCAGGGATCGAACCTGTGTCCCCTGCAGTGGAAGCACAGGTCTTAACCACTGGATCGCCAGGGAAGTCCCCAGGGAGACTCTGAGAATACATTGCCCAGGAATGTTCATGGCGTTATTCATAACAGTCAAAAGGTAGGAACAATCCAGACGCCCATCAGCTGGTTAGTGGATACTCAAAGTGTGGCACGTCATGCAGTGGAAAGTAGGTCGGTAAAAAAAGAACAAAACATATGGTATGACAAGGATGAACCTCAAGAACATGCTAAGGGGAAGAAGCTTGATGCAAATGACCACACATCATATGACGGGCATATGAAATGTCCACAACAAGAGCACTCACAGAAACAGAAGGGAGATTTGTCGTTGTCCAGGGCTGCAGGTGGGAGTGGAGGGTGACTGAGAATTGGTGCAAGGTGTCTTTCAGGGGTGATGGGAATGCTCTAAAGTTGAACTGTGGTGATAGCGACACAACGCTGTGAATTACTCCAGATTGTTGAGTTGTACACTTAAAACTGGTGGGGAGAAAATGGTCAGTGATGAGAGGCTGCTGGCGTTCACTAGGGGCCTAGCAACCCCTTGGGGCTACAGCCAGACTCCAGCTGAATACATTCAGGCCTGAGAAGGTCTGCAAAGGAGGGTGATGTGGGAAAGAAAAAACTACTAATACTTTAAATAACTCTACTTAGATATTAGAGAGAAATGAATTTTAAAAGTTTGCTCTGAACTAGCATTAAATCATTACTATGGTATCTGTCTTGCTCTAAACAGGCTGGGTTTGTTGCATATAAGCAGGTTCTGTCCTCCTGAGATGCCACACATGCAGTTCTAATGGATAGTAGCGCTCAGACAAGTGAAAGGGGCCGGATGTGAAGGGCCTCTGAGAGAATACAGCACACTCTCCACATTTCAACAGGCTCTATTACAAATGTGTGTGCACGTGTGTGTGCATGTGTGTGCACGCACACATGTGTGTGTGTGTGCGCTCCGTCATGCCCGACTCCTTTGGGATCCCATGGACTGTACAAATAACCTTCTGTTTAAAGCAATAGTATGAATATCTGCCTAAAAGCCAATAAATACAGCGTTCAAAGAAAGGAAAGAAATTCCTCAGGCCTTGGTCTCAGCTGTTCCTCTGCAGCCCTCAGCAGCCTTTGTGCAGCCTCTTTCCACCCCGGGAGAAGCTTCTTTCCTTCCTGCTATGGGAATTTCCCCCTGCTCCTTCAGCATAGATTAGACTCCAAAACTCATATGTGGCTAACCCCATTCTTGCTCTCAAAAAAGTTAAATCTGATCAGGAAGAAAAGTTTCTGCGTGCTCTCAGCACACTCTGCCACAGCTCCCTTTGTATGGGCAGACGGTAGGAAGGACCAGGTCTGGGGGCTGGAGACCAGGGTTAGCAGCTGGCTCAGCCCCTATGCATAGTGAGACCCAGGTCAAGTTCCTTAGCTTCTCAGACACTCTCTGTGTCAGTGGGGCAATGTGGGCACCAACGCCTACCTCTCAGGGCTTTCCTGAGGATTAGATGACATCAGGTATGTTCCTGGCATCCAGCAGGCTCTCATTAAGTCTTAGCTCCTACCCGACCTTTGCATGAAATGTACAAATCATTCATACTAATCTCACAGCTTTCCGCTCCCTTCAAATCTCATCTTAAAGAGGATTCAAAAGTTTGTCCTTTCTGAATTTTAACGTGTTCAAACAGATAAGTGAGCATGTTTCTGCTCAGCTGCTGAATGAATAAATGTATAAATTTCTACGGACATCCCCTATAGCAGATGTTTAGAGTGGTGTGAAATCTGAACAAGTTTCCAAGGGCATTATTGTTCAGGTGTAACTCTGAATTCCCAGAAATTGTGCATGTGCAGGGCTTCCCTGATGGCTCAGTGGTAAAGAATTCGCCTGCCAGTGCAGGAAACGCAGGTTGGATTCCTGGGTCGGGAAGATCCCATGGAAAAGGAAATGGCAACCCATTCCAGTATTCTTGCCTGGGAAATCCCATGGACAGAGGAGCCTGGCGGGCTACAGTCCATTGGGTCACAAAGAGTGGGACATGACTTAGCAACTAAACAACGAATCCTCAGTTTCAGCCAATCTGAGCTGGGAAAAAGGTATTAAAAACAGCTACCTTTGGGAACCATTCCAATTTGAGTAGGGACACTCTGAATATTTATTTGGTGTTAAGTAAATGCATACACTTATTATTCTGAAAAAAGAGCTTATATATGAATGGCTTATGTAAATTTTGTCTGAGTATATATGTGTTTAAATTAAGTTGAACCAAAACTTGCTTTAGGAAATATTTGAGATTAGGCCACCTCTATGGGGACAGCCTTGAGAGCTCCCCACAGTACTGGAAAGGCACCTCTCTGTCTCTTTGGAGCCTCCCAAGAAGTCAGAGAGGTCAAACGGATGGGGACAAGCAGGCGAAAGGACATGTTGAAGACAGAGTTGGGCCGGAGCCCCGGCCCTACCAAGTCACCCCGTCCCAGCCCCGCCCTACCATCCCTTGTCTCCTGCTGTTGAACCAGAATTAATCCAGGCTGGGCCAGACTCCTTCCTTTGGGAATTCAGGCCTGCGACATGAGGGTGTCAACAAGTGGGCTGCTGAAAGCCTTGACTCAGGGGCTAAGGTCTCTGTTCTGACAGTCCTGATGGGCCGGAGGTATCCACAGAATGAGTGAGGCTGGTCTGCTGAGAGAAGGAAGCGGCCGTGCATTACGAGGGGTCAGAGACCTCCAGGGAGGGCTGCACAGTCTCGGGGACGGCACGAACGGCAGCCCTGGGTTGTGCTGTGGCCCCACTAGAGACAGCGGTCGCCGTGGCTTGCAACGACCGTCTGCCCCCGGCTCTGCTTCCTCTCCCGACTCCCGGGAGCTCCCTCTGGAACATTTACAAATCTCTTTTCCTTGGGCTCCTCCGAGTGGGTTTTGTTCAAAGCCATGACCCCTGACCCAGGCAGCGAGCAGGACGGGAGCCGACAGCGGGCCACACGACCCCAGCGGCCCTCTCGCGTGCTCTCCGTGGGAGCGGCAGCACCCCGAGGGCGCGTCACGGGGCGGGCACGGGGCGAGGAGCCTGGGGCTCTGGCCCAACTCTGTCTTCAACTTGTTCTTGCCCCTGCTTGTGCCCGTCTGCTCGACCTCCCTGGCTCCTTGGGTGGCTCCAGCGGGACAGAGAGGTGCCCTGGAAGGTCGCGGCCGCGTAGCTTACCTGTTTAGGCCCTGGCAGTAGCCAATGGTGGGGTTCTGCCAGGAGAAAGCCAGCAGCACCCGGCGGAGCTTGTCAGGGAAGCCGGAGGTGGGACAGGTGAAGTGCTTGTTGTTGGGGAAGGTCCGGTTCAGGTCCAGCTCGATCTGGCGGGCAGCAGGGTGCTTGCAGGCCTGGCCCCGGCTCAGCAGCTCCTGGTAGCAGCCGGGGGCCTGCAGGTGCTGGACGCGGCGGCGGATCAGCCACCTCCAGACACGTGGCCGGTGCTCGTGGGGCACGCCCGCCCGCAGCAGCTGCTTGAGCTCTGCTGAGGGGGCCAGCTCGCCCAGGGCGGCCCAGCGCTCCCGCAGTGGCCGCTGCACGGCCTCGTGGGCCAGCAGCTGGTGGGAGTGCACTTCCAGTGCCTGGATCTTGGCCAGCAGCCTCAGGTCCTCCACCTCATAGCTGGGCACCGTCAGGAAGCCGTACTCGTCATACTCACTGCCAGCAAAAGCCCAGGTCAGCGACGCTTTGCAAGGCCCTTCCCCAGATAAAGGGCAGCGAGGAGAGCGGGGGCCCGGGCAGGGAGCCTGCGGGGCTTTACTGTAGGCTGGCCATGTGACTCGGGGCAGGCCACTTCAGTGCTCCGGACCTGTTTGCTCTGCACAGTGGGTACGGGGCCTCTGCACTGCCTCATGGAGACCCAGTGAGATCCTTGGATGTAAACTGCTAGGGGCTAGACAGTGCCTGGTACATAGCAAGTGCTAAACGAGATATGCTCATTCATTCTGTGCAAATATAAAGGGCCCTCGGGACTTCCCTGGTGATCCAGTGGTTAAGAACTTGCCTTGCAATGCAGGGGACGTGGGTTCAATCCCTGCTTGGGAAACTAAGATCCCACAGGCTGTGGAACAGCTAAGCCCATGTGCTGCGGCTAATGAAGCCTGTGCGCTCTGGGGCGTGTGCGCTACAACTAGAGTCTGTGCGACACAATGGGAGATCCCGCAGAATGCAACAAAGATCCTGCATGCTGCAACTAAGACCTGATGCAGCCAAAGAAATAAGTATTAAAAAAAAAGAACCCTGTTATTACTCCATGAAGCCGTAGGTCCGAGGAGGCCTGTACTACCCTTGGACAGCCACACTTCCGCAGCCAGGAAGCCCAAGGCCAGACAGGGAGCAGGCAGCACAAGCAGCAGCAGGACCGGGCAGCAGAGACCCACCCCACACAGCCTCTCACCAGTCAGCATTCGTTTGCCCCATTACGTCCTCTGCCTGTGCTGTCTCATTTAATCCTCATGATCCTGCGAAGCTGGTGATCTTAGCCTACGCCTTAGGGAGGCTGAGTAGGAGGCTCAGAAAGGTAAAGTGACTTTCCACGGTTACACAGTGAGAAAGCCAAATCCGCTCCAAAGCCTGGGTGCCGGCCACTGGACCACCCAGCCTCTAGGGACCTTTGACCCCAGCCACAGCCCCTTCTGTTTTATTTAACTGCCCAGGTCCACTGTCCTCAGCAAAGGCTTGGCTCAGAGGAGGCAGGTGGCTTGTGTCCCCTCCTCCCCTCTCTGACAAAGACCTCTGGGAGACAGTCTGGGGCAGCGGGAAGAAAACAGAACTCGGGAGCCAGGCCCATGTCAGCCACACTAACGCGCTGTGTGGCCTCGGGCGGGGCCTGCGCCTCTGTGCCTGCAGCGCCTCTCGGCTATAAAATGGGGTTCATGCCATCCACACGCTCATCTGTCTGACGGTGCAAGGAGGTGGGGGGGGCAGCGCTCACACACGGGCAGCAGGACGGGCAGCAGGGTGGCCGGCGGCACCCGGGGCCCGCAGACCCAGCCCTGCTCTCGGCTCACCTGACGGCACTGGGGCCGAGCACGGCGCTTTCGGCCGAGGCCTCGCTGGCTTCCCACTGCAGCGCCTCCTGGATGAGCTGCCTCAGGAGCTCGGAGCACTCGCCGGCCTCCGCCCCCAAAGCCTCCTGCAGCCTCCGTAGGCCCGCCAGGTGCTTGCTCTCCACCCGACAGTTCTGGGCTTGGAGGTAGGCGCACTGCGGGAGGGAGGGGTGGCGGTGGTCAGGCCGCCTGGCTGGGCTCGGGCCAGAGCCCCGAACCGCTTTAGGCGGTCCAGCCCTTCTTCCAGCTCTCACCTCCCACCGCCCCCCCGCCACCCCAGCCACTCATATGAACAGGAGAGGAGCCCTGAATGCAGGAGTTTACAGGAAGGCGGAAAGGGCTCCAGGCGAGAGAAGCAGGCCCGGGGCTGCAGCTGGACTCAGAAACACGAGGGGAGAGGTGGGCAGGGGCAGCACCGGCCCTCGCATGGCCTGCAGTCCCGTCCTAGTTCAGCCCTAGGCGGGGTGACCAGAGCGGAATTATTAGCCTCTGTGCGCTTTAGTGTCTTCATCCGAACACTGCGGACAACAGACTCTGCCTCAGAATTCCTGTGTGACTCGGATGAGCCAAGGCATCTGAAGCCCTTGCAGGGCACTTGGCCCAGAGCAGGCTCCCGGTAGGGGGTACACCCGAGCAGTGCCCCGGGGATGGACGTGGAGCTCTGGACACTGCCCTCGTGCCTTCTAATGTCACCTGGGGGGCTTGTTCTAGTCCTCCAGCACACCACCTCTCCCCCACCTCCTGGGGCACACACTGCACATTCCCCATCTGCCTGCCCCCATATCTTCCTGTTTCTTAGGATGCCTCGTGATATTTTGTTGCAAATGGAACATCTGAACCTAATAAGGTGGGGTGGGATGAATTAAAGAAAGCTCAGCAAAGAGAAGAGTCGGGTCAGGCCTGTACGGGGACCTCTCAGGCCCTGTCACCTGCAGCGCTGATCCCTCCAAGCAGGAAGAAGCGCACACCTACATCTCTGACGGGCAGGCGCCTCCGCTTCATTCTCCAGCAGGAAAAGCAGAGACTTCAGCAGTCCAACCAACGGGCAGCCTCCATACCTGGGGCTCCCGGTTTCCTCTAGTGGACTTTCTGGTTATCACAGTCCCTCCTAACCCTTCCTGCTTCCCTATAAAAAGCAAGTTTCCCTTCCCTGTTCCTTGAATTTGCCTGCGGTTCACCACAGTTCATGGATCCCAAGTTGCAACTCCTCTGGTTAGTCCTGAATAAACGCGCCTTTGCTTGTAAAACAACTATTAGCCACTATATCATTAAAGCTGACGGTGCTAACTCTGGAAATCAGATTCCCTCTGTCACTCTAGGGTTTGCTGTTTTTGTTTTGATTGTTTACGCCTCAAGGGCAGCCTGAGGTACAAACTTAAGTTCTTAGGTCTTTTCTGCGCCTTTCCCGGGACACGTGTGGTCACTTTCTAATTTCCCCCACATTTGCGGTTGTTTTGGAATATATAGGTAATACCTGGCTCCCAAAAGGGGAAAAAGAGAAGTATGAAGTTGGCAGGAGGTGGGGGGGAAGGCTGCTGGCCCTTTAAATCCCGGGGCAGTTACTTTAGACGGGGGCCAGGGCTTGCTACAAAGTGGGGAGGTAGGACAACGGTGGCTGCCTGCCCCTTCCTCTCACCCCGTGATCAGAAGCGGCAGTCAGCAGAGCACAGATCTCTGCCATGTGGATAAAGCTCACCAAGGCCACAGTCTGGAGGGTGAGCAGTCGGGTCAAGAGGAGAGAGTGAGACAGTGGTGAGGGGGTGAGTGGACGGGAAGGGTGGCCGGAGACAGAGCTGGCCAGACCTGGGCCCCCGGCCCTCACCTTCATCAGGAGGGCCTTCTCCTTCTCAGCCACCTTCCTCCAGATCTTTGTGACCTGGTGGATCTCAGAGTTGAGAAAGCGGTTCTGGGTCCGGTATGCTTCCATGTCATCCTAAAGAAGAGAGCAGAGCATTGAATGGGCTGCGCCAGAACCATCTCCCTGGTCTTCACTCTCGGATGTGCTGCCAACACTTCCTTCAGAAATTTCCAATAATTCCCAATACTGGCAAACAGAAAAGGAACTCTGAAAGGAAAAAAAAAATATTGATAGTCCCCTTCTCTAATCTTGATACCAGTGTGGTATGGGAGGGAGAGCATTAAGCCTAGAGTCCAAATCCTGGCTCTGAGTTCCTGGGTGGGAGGCCCACTGAGTCACTCTGACTCTGTCCCTCTTCTGTAAAAGGGGCAAGTTTCAACAAGCTCAGTGAGGTGATGTGTACCCTGCTACAAGAGCAAAACAGCAACCCTTCCGGTAGTGTTTGTTTTTAAATAAACATATTCTGTCACATACTGGTGATCATATTGAGCAATTTTGGGTGAAAATTTTTTACTTAGTGTCACTTTGTCAATATTTTTCTTTCTACAGAAGCTTCCTAAAGATGATTTTTGATGTCCAATGGCTATACTATTAAGTGAATTTACCATAACTTAGATATAATCCTTCTCCTGTTGCTGTTTTTTCATCTGAGCCCTAGATGTTTTTGGTTTGCCTCTCTCATGAGTAAATCTGTGAGGCTTATCTCTAAGCCGAGAGTTCTCCTTGTTGCCGCTGTCCGTTGGAGGCAGCATGAGCCCTCCCGCCTGGGGCAAGAAGAAGCTGGCCGCCACTGAGAGGGTCAAGCAGGAGCCTGTAAGAGCGACCCCGGCCACCACAGACGTGGCTCCATCTTCACTCTGCTTGGAAGGACTCTGCAGAAGCAGTGGACCACATGCTCACGTGATTCCAGGGCATTTACTAGCTGAAACTCAATCCCTCTCTCTTGCATTCAAAAAACTGTACTGGGCTGGCTGTAGGTGAGTGTGAGAGACTGCTGCAGGTGTGACTGGATAGGACCGATAGGGGCAGAGTGAAGGGACAAAGTAGGTGATTAAATAATTCATAACTCAGGAAACTCACACCGGGGCTCTGTAACAACCTAGAGGGGCGGGAAAGGGTGGGAGGTGCAAGGGAGCTTTAACAGTGAAGGGACATATGTACACTTATGGCTGATTCATATTGATGTATGGCAGAAATCAAACCAATATTGTAAAACAATCATCCTTCAATTAAAAATAAATAAATTAAAAAAACAGCAAATCCCACTAGGGGATTATAAATAGAAAAATCATAGCAGACCCTTATGAGTTAGTGATTACTTGGAAAAGAAGGTTTGCTTAACCACAAAACCAAGCAGGCTTGCTTAGCAACCAATCCATGCAATAGAAGCATGAGACATGCCCCCAGGTAGTAAAACAATGGTGGCCTGAGACCACAGCTTGCCCAGTGAGCTCAATAAGTTAGGACATGTTTTCTGCACACATAGAAAACAATAATCTGTGGACCTAGCTTGACCATGGAAGGACAAGAAAACTCCCAAGCTCAACCCGGAGAAGCTGATGATGGAAGCATGATGTCTTCTCAAGAAAGACAAAGAAGGTCTTCTCCCTCGCCATATTTTTGATTATAAAACTGTAGCCCAGTAAGCTCTCGAGCATGGCACTCTCTCACCTGGCCTCTTGTAAGCCTCACAAACGTCCTATTTCAATAGATCACTCCTTATCTATCACTCTGCGTCTCGTTGAATTCTTTCTGTGCTGAGACATAAAAGACTACGGTACTGGAGCGCCTCGGAACCCCCTGAAATGCCACCCGTCTCTTTCAGGCCCTGGTTAAGAACAGCACACCTTGCCTGTGGCACTTCAACCACGGGGATGAGTCACGTGCTCACGGCTGACAGGCCATCCTGACCCCGATCCCTCCCAGCCCAGGAGCTCTGGTTCACATCCAGGGGCTCTCCCAGGCTTGGGACGTGTTGCGCAGGGTGCCCTGCTTGCAGTCCCAGACAAGGAGGGCGGGGACGAGTGCCCCGTGGATCAGCTGCGGGCCTGGTGACGTCCGGGGGCGGCGTCCGGGCAGTGCCTTCCCGTCCACTCGCTGCCCGAGCCTGAGTGTTCTTCTCGGCTCAGAACTGTAGGAAGGAGAGACAGACCTCAGAGAAGAGAAAAGCCACGCGACCGTCACCAGGGGAGCACATGAGCAGAGCACGACTGGAGAGGGACAGGGAGGAAGAGTCTGCCCACCTGTGCTCACGGGGCCGAGGGGCTAGGACTCCTCTTTGCAAAGCCGTGTGTAGACCAGCCCTGGTGCTACTGTGGGAGCGAGTAGATTGGACGTGGGGAGACCCAGGGTCTGGCTGTAGCCCTGTCACTTCTGCAGTGTGACCCTGGATCAGTCCTTCCTCCTCTCCAGGACGTGGCTGACCTTGCTGGCCAAGCTCTGATAGTCAGGTCAGTGACTCTGTTCTCGCGCTGACAGTTTTGACAACAAGGGGGGATTTCCTCAAAGTTGAGTGTCCTCAACCACAAGGGCAAGCAGGAAATGTGAGCACGTTCTGTCCCCAAAACTACAGACAGTGGAGTTTTGATGGATCTTCTATTTTTTCCTGGATCAGAGACCCAAAGGCTAAAATTAAGGGAGTCTAGTACGGACAAGTCTTTCTAGCAGAGAACACCTGCAGGGTGTCAGCTGAAGGACTGATGGCCTTCTAACGACCTTGGAGGAGCAGCCGTCAATGTGAGCATGGGCGATGTGAATCGCACCAAGTCTCTTCATCTCTGAGCTCACTGACACACTCCTGGACATGCAAATTCAGGGCCGCATTCTGGCTCCTAGGTGAGTCCAAGCTTGCGCGAGTCCATCTCTCTCACCCCTATGCTGCTCCACTGGGGCCTCAACAGTGGGTTCCCGCAGAATGGGCACAGAAAGGAGGAAGACACTTGGCAGGCGGAGCAGAGCAGGAAAGCGATCTGATGGAAGCAATTTTTACCACTTTGTGAGGGACTCAGGGCTCCCCTTACAGCTCAGCTGGTAAAGAATCCACCTGCAATTCAGGAGACCTGGGTTCGATCCCTGGGTTGGGAAGATCCCCTGGAGAAGGGAAAGGCTACCCACTCCAGTGTTCTGGCCTGGAGGATTCCATGGACCATATAGTCCATGGGGTCGAATACAGTTGGACACGACTGAGCGACCTTCACTTCAGAGCTTTCTAACAACCTAGCTACATCTGCATTTGAAAGATTTTGTTTTCCTTTTAAACTCAAAAGAATCTCTGATTTTAGACCAAATGAGGGAAAAGGTTCAGAGACTGGTTATGTGCTTTTTCCTGATGAAAAAGAAAGGCAAAGAAATTTGGGTTTCATGT
The DNA here is from genome assembly GCF_019320065.1 of Cervus canadensis. NCBI lineage: Eukaryota > Metazoa > Chordata > Mammalia > Artiodactyla > Cervidae > Cervus > Cervus canadensis. The sequence continues at coordinate 10,272,853 of NC_057399.1, read as the reverse complement.
CATCTTTTATCCTCCTAGCAACTGTAGACGGGCTAGGCCATGTCATAAAGGCGAGGTGACTTGCCCAAGGCCACACAGCTAGGAAGAGGCAGTCTGCCTGACTTCAGAGCTTGGGCAGTGGCTACTGCACCACATGCCCACTGGTTTCTCAAAAGCTCCTGCGTTTCTTTATTTCTTTTTCCCTTTCCCCTTCCTACACCTGCCGCCCGCCACCCCCTCCGACCCCCACCAATAGCAGCTCTTTGAGATAGCGGTTTGGGATTCCCATGGTAATCCGAAGTATATTTATGTGGCTGTGAGTGCCAGGCTGGGGCAGGACTGACCGGGGCTATGTGGCTGCCTGTAGGGATGGTGGGGGCTGGGAGCACGTGTCCCCAGCCCCTGTCACCACCCTCCGGGGAGGAGGTTGCGGCCTGTGGCAGGCATCACACCTATCATAAAGTCCTCACCTCCTGGGCTCCAAGTGGTCCCTGGGAGATGGGTGAGAGCCACGGCCTGCACGAGGGCGAGAAAGGGATGACAGTGGCGGCTAGAAGCACGGGGAAGGCAGCAAAGCGGACAGAGGTCAGAGAAGGGGGCTGGAACCCGGGTCGGTCCCCTCCCTTCCTCCACACACAGCCCTGGGCAAGCTACTTCACCTTTCGCAGCCCTGGCATCCTCATCTGTACGTGGGGAGCACGTAAGTGGCTGCCTTCCAGGGCTGGTGCGAGGATTAAATGGAGTGATGTAGAAAAAGCACTTGGGATGGTGGACGCCTCACCAAAAACAATCTGTGTGTGGGGGTGCCGACGGTTATCATCATCGTGACCAAGTCACAGCAGCACAGGTCGCCGCTTGTATGCAGGACTGCTGACGAGGGCCACTGGGCGCCTCGGTGGCTTCCAAGGACATCGATGTGGCACCGACGGAAGCCGACCAGGCCGGCCCCAGAGTGCTTAGGAGTTCTGACTTCATCGTGGGCTCTTCCATCTTTACTCTGATAATTTAGAGATACGTTCACTTTTCAGCTTAGGGTATCATGAAAACGTTAAGCTGCACTGGGTCCTCTGGTTAAGAAAGTAAGGGGGCGTGCAGCGACACTTTCACCAACCTCTGTCTCAAATATGAATTCTCCAGGATTAAGATCATCCCAGTTCCACCTAGAAAACCCCTGGGGTCAAGATCGGTGTCCTCCCCAGGGCCCAGGGCCCTGCCTACCTTCAGGTGCTCCATCTTCTCCTGTTGGCTCGGGAAGTCCCTGTCGGCCTCCTCCGGGGCCTTCATGAAGTCCTGCGTGACCTTCTCGGAGAGCTTGCAGATGACCTGCTGCTTGGCCTGATTCTTGTCCAGGAGCAGCTGCACGTGCCGCTGCAGCTCCAGAATCTCCTGCTCCCGCAGGCTTGCCGTCTGCGCCAGGCTCTCCCGCTCCCGCTCCAGGGCCTCCACCCGCCGGCCCAGCTCCGCAATCTGCCGCACTTTGTGGCGCACCAGCTCCAGCCGGTCCTTGTCCTGGGCCGCTGCCAGGTATGCGCTGGACACCCTCTTCTCCTGCTGGGCTGCCTCCAGCGCCTTGTGCAGGACCTTCACCAGCTCCTGCGTGGGAAAGGAGACGCGCCCCGTGAACTCGGGGACGGCCTGTGAGGTGCCGGAGGCAAGGCGTACACCGTCACCAGCTCTAAACACCCTGGGAGGTGGTGGGCGTCATCTCCTGCATGCTGAGTGCTTCCGTTGTGTCCGACTCCGTGTGACCCTCTGGACTGTAGCCCGCCAGGCTCCTCGGTCCATGGGATTCTCCAGGCAAGAGTACTGGAGTGGGTTACTGTGCCCTCCTCCAGGGGATCATCCCGACACAGGGATCAAACCCGTGTCTTTTATGTCTCCGCACTGGCAGGCGGGTTCTTTACCACTAGAACCACCTGGGAAGACCATCATCTCCTGGGATATCTCATTCTAGCAACTACATTCTCTCTTTCTATTTAAAAGAGTTTTAGGGACTTCCCTGCTGGTGCAGTGGCTAAGACTCTGAGCTCCCAGTGCAGGTTCAATCCCTGGTCAGGGAACTAAATCCTGCAAGCTGCAGCTAAAGATCCAGCAAGCCACAGCAAAGATCCAAGATCCTGCAAGCTGCAACTAAGATCTGGTGTAGCCAAGTGAAAAAAATTAGTGTACGTGTGTGTGTGTGTGCTCAGTATGGAGAAGGAAATGGCAACCCACTCCAGTGTTCTTGCCTGGAGAATCCCAGGGGCAGCAGAGCCTGGTGGGCTGCCGTCTATGGGGTCGCACAGAGTCGGACACGACTGCAGCGACTTAGCAGCAGCAGCAATGTGCTCAGTCGCGTCCGACTCTTTGCGACCCCAGGCAGGACTACTGGAGTGGGTTGCCATTCCCTTCTCCAGGAGATCTTCCCAACCCAGGGATCAAACCTGAGTCTCCCACACTGAAGGCATATTCTTGACCGTCTGAGCCACCGGGGAAGCCATCAAAAAAATTAATAAATATTTTAAAAAAGAGAGTTTTAGTTAGACACATGGATCCCCAGCAAAGGATTACATTGCCCAGCCAAGCTCATAGCTAGATGTGGCCAAGTGATTATTCTGCCTAAATGGGATATGAGAAATGCTGGGGGCAGCGTCTGGGTCACACCTTCCAAACCACTGCATGCACACTGCCCTGGCCTGGTTCCCTTTCCTTCTGCCTGGGAAGTCGCAAGAACTGAAGTGGCCACGTTGTGCTCACAAGCAGAACGTGCATGTTGAAGACGACACAGTTGTCCTGCCAGCTCAGAACTGCGCACGTCACTCTGGATTCTTCAGTGTCAGGGAGAAATTAACTTCCAATATGTTATAGGCCACTATACTTTAAGGCTTCTACCCGTACCCTAACACATGTCTGTTTCAGAAATGAACAGACGGAGGCCCAGCAGTGGGGAATTTAATCCCAAGGCTTTCCGCCACTGAGCCCTGTGCTTGGTCGGCATTGAAGGTGGAGAGGCAGCGGTGGGCACTTGGGCACGGCTCCTCCCTCTCACTCCTGAGGCAGACGTTAGCACTCAGTCTCAGTGCTCCTTCCTGCTAACCCTAGCCGGGGCCTCAGAATCCTTCTGAACATGGCATCCACGCAGTCACTACCAATCGAGTTGAGGCGGCATTCGAGAGAAAACATGCTGGCAATCCTCACACCAAGCCAGAACGCCTGGGGCTTCATTCAGTCCACCTGTGTGCACGCCTCTGCCCGCCAAACGATGCCTGTGAGGCTGGTGCAAGGAAGCAGCAGGGAGTTCAGAAGCAACAGACCTTGATTTAGTTCTTGGCAGGGCCACCCGATTCATTCAAGTGAAGTGAGCATTCAAGGTTTGGTTCCCTGTGCCTTTGAGCTTCCAACCTTCCCAGCACTGGAGACCTGTTCTGCCCCAAGGCCGGGATATGAATTCATCCAGGGCCAGGACCAGGATGTCAGAAACCAGGCAGCTCAGCGGGCAGCCTCCTGTGAACCTCAGGCTGCAGCTGGGGTCTCAAGGTCACACTGCCATGCTCCGTGCCAGTCTCTCCTGGGAAAACGTGGTTCCCCGGAGACACATTAACTGTATGTGTGCCAAAGCATTAAAATAGATGACTGGCTGGACAGGGTGGTTTGCTAAGAACAATTCCATTTTGGAGGAGAACTGCCCCGAAGCATAACTTCATTTGAGAAGCTAGTGATAAGACCAAGTTAGCACACAACTTCTGAAACCTTGGTGTTACTGACGGTCCCTTCTCTGGTTCTCTCTCTTCTATCCGGCCATCTAACCTGTATCAGGTGCTCACTCAGTGCCGGGCCCCATGCCAGGCCCTGGGGCCCAGAGAGGGACCAGTCACCGTTCCCACCCTCAAGGGCCACAGGGGCTGGTGGGAGCAAAGGCGAACCACTGCTGTGGAGTGATTTACTGCGAGAGACGGAAGCAGGGGTGTCTCCCGGGGTACAGGGCAGTGGGCAATGACTTTCCTCTGGGGTGGAGGCAGGGCTGCCAGGGGGCGGGGCGACCAGTACACTTCATAGAAAGGCGGAGCCGCTTAAACTAATCCTGAAGAAAGAGGAGGCCCAGAGAAGGTCAAGCAGCAGGTGGGAGACCCGGGGCAGATGGAGGGAGCTGAGGATTGAGAGGATTTTGCAGATGGGGCTGAGCCAACTGCTTAGGCAAAGCCTCAGTTGAATGAAAGAACAGGTATGGAGCTGCAGGTCCTGGGTGTGGCGGGAAGGTGGGGTGGGAGGGCAAACCAAACCGGAATGTTAGGAATTTTTAGAACTCAGCTTCCCAGGGCTGTGCAAAGAGATTAGCATTCCTGTGGCTGCGGGTAACTGAGAAGCCCAGACCATTTTCTGCTTCAGCTGAGATTTGGAGGCTACCCTGGGTAACTTCCTGGTGAGTTAACCCCACACAGGCCACCGCCTGGACTTGCCCTAGTCTCGGAATCGGGTGGGTATGTCGCCCAGGTTTGGCAGAGTCAACTCTGAGGCCCATTTCATTGCATCAGCTGTCTCCCGCTTCCCACATCTGGCTCTCAAAATCCAAGACCAAAACACCAGGCCAGGAGTCTGTCCTCTCATGCCAGGATCCGGGCACCAGAATGAGACAGGAAGAAAGGGACTCGGAGATAGTGGAGCCAGAGCAGCAAGTGAGGGGAGAAGCAGAGTGGGTCATGGATTTGGGAAACCTGCAGGCTGGGTGGCCCTGGGAGGCCACCTGGTCCCGTTATCACACTGTCACATGGGGAGACTGACGCGCAAGAAAGCAGAGAACTAAAGGGACCTGGTGGATCCCCACGAGTGGGGAAACTGCAGCTACAGCAGAGGGCTCCCAGTTCCAGTCCTAAGACCTTTGACTTCTATGATGTGTAGTTAATGGGTTTTGCATAGAAATGCTTCTTTTGATTTCTTTAAAAATAGAAATAACCCATATTCATAGCAGCATTATTCACAAAACCCAAGAGGTGCCAACAACCCAACTGTCTACTGATGGTGCATGGATAAATGAAATGTGGCATACAATGGAATACTGTTCGGTCTTAAAAAGGAAGGAAATCCTATTACATGTTACAACATGGATGACCCTTGAGGACTTCATGCTAGGTGAAATAAGGCAGTCACCAAAACGCATATATACATCAAACAGAAATACTAAAAACAAAAAGAAAAGCTAGAACATCCCATTTTGAAGCTGCTTTTGTCCTTACAACACATGAAAGCAGCTCTCCAGGTCAGTCATTATCGAACAACACTCATCTGCAACAGTTCAAGAGTACTCCTTGTATGGATCACACAAAGCCCTTCATCTCAACCCCGAGGATGGACGCCTGGCCTGTTTCCAGTTCCCACAATCCCCAGCAAGGCCTTAGGACCGAGGCTTAGAAGAGCTGGCTGAGTGATACTTTTCATATTTCTTAATTGAATCAGTTTGGTCCACCTTAGATTTTAACAATGGGTAATAAGTTGTTGTTTTACTAAGTATTATAAAAGTCAATAAATCGTTTATCTTATGAATGAGTTGATACCTTCATCACTCACTAAAATCAAGGTGGGTGGGTCCAACAGTGCTTGCGGGAAGACCACTGGACTGGGCATCCTCTTACCCCTAAGGGGCTCAGGGCCAGCTGTGAGCAGGTGAAGGAGCACTGGCTTCAGAGTTACAGAGGCCTCGGTTCCCATTCCAGATCCATGAAGGTGGACCTAATGTGGGTGTTTCAGAAAACTGAACCTCAGCTTTCTCATGTGTAAAACAGAGATAATGGTCCTACGCCACCAAGAGGCACCAAAAGGATGAGAGAAAGCGTGGCAAGCGTCCTTCCCCATGCTGAAACACCCCTCTCAATCTCTCAGTGCTGGAGGGGCCCTCTCAACCCTCCCTCTGTGACCCCAGGACCAGTGTTCCTAAGTCTCTGGCTACAGTTCTGGGAAGTGAGAGGTTGCACTTTGCTCCACCCAAGTTTCCTAAGCGAGTTACACACCTTCACCAAGTAATCCTGAGTGCGCTAAGCTGGCCCCAGGCAGGGCCCAGGAGGAGTTCGCCCTGCCTAGGAGCCAAGAGATGGCCAACATTACCACCAAGAGTGGCCAGCCTTCCGTCTGCTGGAGCAGACAGCCTTCAGACTAGGTGCAAGGCTCTCGACTTTAAAAGCCTGATTCACCGGGCCAAAGCGGCCTGGTGAACTCTGGACACCTCCCAGAGTCCAGATCTCCCCTGGGGCCAGCATTGCAGGGGCCTAGGATGGGTAATGGCCTCATGGGTATTGGAATCAGAGGAAGTGTGTTCATTTCTCCTGAAGAGCAGTTGCGGTGCTTGTGACTGACACGGGGCTATCCTGTGAGACTATAGAGGAGGCAGCTGGGCTGTGAGGAGTCCTGGACTTGGGGAAGGATACCAGTGCTCAAGGCCTGGCTCTTCCAGCTGTGTGACCGTTAGCAAGTCACCCACCTCCTCTGAGCCCCTTGAACAGGGTGCAGTGGAAAGGGCAGAAGCTCTGGAGGCAGACTCCAGAGCCTGATCCCTGGTTTGGTGCCCAGGAGGTCATGGGCATGCAGAGCCTCCCAGGACTCTGGTGTCTGTCAGGAAACGCGAGGATAACTGCTGTCAGTTAAGGGGACAGCGCCGGAGCCGCACTGCACGCTAGCGGCGACCTGTGCTCACAGCTCCTCCGTGTGACCTGTGCTCACAGCTCCTCCGTGTACCGGACAGCCAAGGAACTCTGTGCCCTCTAGAGCAGCCAGCAGAGCCTGAGATGCAAACTCTCCAACAATCACCAAAGCTATTGGCAGTGTCTGCCTGGCTGGCTGAGCCAGGATAAGACCCCCGGGTCCTGGGTCCTTTTACAGCCTGAGGCAGGAAGGTGGTACCTTCCCACTGAAGAGACACAGGCAGGTATCTTATAGCTCCAGGCCCAGGAAGTCCAGTGGACTCTTTCTGCAGCTGAAGAATTAGACTTAGGTGGTTTCAGATGGAGAGTTGCTCTCTGAGCAGCATTTCTGAGTGCCTGGGATACCACTGGGCACCCCAGGATGGTGCCAGCCTCCTCTGTCTCATCTCCGGGTCAAGAGTCCACCTCCTCTCCTTCCTCTTTTTGGTGTTGACATTTGGGTTGAAGGCAAAACCCCAGAGTTGGTAAAACTGGGGTCCCCGCTCCAAATGTGGAATAAAGGTAAGGACAGCCTCTGTCCCACAAGTAGAATTCCCAGAGACCCTCGGGGTGTGTGCGGGAAGGAATCAGCAGGGAGGGCAGGGAATGCCCAAGTCACAGCCAAAATGACCACACCTGCATGTGTGGGGCAGCTGCTGGGTGCCAGGTACTGGGTTTTGTGAGTCTTGACACAGGCCTTTTCAGTAAAACATGATGATAGCTCCATTTACAGAGGAGGAAGTGGAGGCTGAGAGAGGTTAGGGAACTTGCTCAGGGCCAGGCCGTCCTGTTTAAAGGCCTGTGCGCTGAATCGCCCACTAGACTGAAGTGCATCTGGGAGATCGGTCGGAGAGCATGCAATTCACTCATTCTCTGAGGCAAAAGCTCAGCCCCAGGACTTAGTCTCCTCCCACTCTCTGTCCCAGGAAAGTGCACGGTAAGAAAGTCCAGATTCTCTAATGCTCGAACTTCTCCCTGAGGTTTTCAGGTTGACTGTAGGCGAGCTGTCAACAGCCTGGGCGGCCCTTACTAATGTCCAAGAGCTTGCCTCATTTACTGAAGAGCGAAGAATCCTCCGGGGTTGCAGAACCACTAGGGGCAACCACTAGGTCTTCACTTCACTTGACAATAACTAATGCCCAAGAGGAAGGGCCACCCACACTTCCTAGAAAGATGGGAGAAGATGCACAGAAAGGAGAGGAAGTGTCTGCGTTCTACATTTCTCTTCCTCTCCAGGTCAGGTTTAGGCCTTCAGCTGTCCTGGTCCAGGAATCAGGAAACTGCTGCAGCTCAGCGTAATGCCCTTGGTTCTCAGGAGCGGGCTCACGACACCCATGACGGGAACACAAAGGTGACGGGAGGCAAGAGTGATGGCTAGGCTGCTAGGTGGCGTCAGAGGAGACTTCATGTGCTGTAAGGATATATTTGGGTGTCTTTTCTCACTGTTCTCCAGTGCCTAGAACACCGTGTGCCCGTAACAGGGCCTCAGAGAAGGCTGGGTAAATAAACAAATGAGTAGAGAACACAGGAATGGATGAGCTTCCTCCTTTGAGGACTCTAATCACCTGCTGCTTCATTAACTGTAACCCCTGACCTGCCAGGTATAAAGGCACTCCTGGTTCCCAAAATAACTGTTTAGGGGTGTGAAAGGCAGAGATGGGGCAAAAATGAGGTAGGGGGAGTGCTTTTCTGGACTGTGTTCTCCAAAAACAGAACAGAAAGGAAAAGAAGAAACGAACAAAGACGAGAATATTTATAAGTAAATACAGTATACTCTTTACCCCCCAGGAGCAAGAGCAGAAATAAAGCAAAAAGAGACTCAGGGTTTCATGGTAACTTTCATGTTGGGTCTTAGCCAAGGCTCAAGCATGGGAGTGTAGGCCTTCCTCTCAGAGGGAAAGGAGGCTGGGGCCCCAGTGGGGCCCATCTCCAGAGCACCTCAGGCTCCGAGCGCAGGATTTTAGGTAACAGCTGTGCTGGTGTCGTCGCCCTTACTGTGCTGAGAGAGCCTACTGCCCCTGCTGCGTCCCCGTCGCCGCTCTGCCACGTGACCCTGACCACTTCGTGAGGTCGCTGCCAGATGTGAACCTGATTTACTCTCTGGGTGGTAGGAGTTTTGAAGGATTTGCACGTCTGTGTATGCGTGTGACCTGTTTACTACAATGACCACGTAGCTCTTTAACTGCTAGCATTAACTTCCCTCTCTACAACGCCTGAATCTTCCTCCCTGTCCTCTGTGCTCAGCCTGTCTGCTTTTTCTGTCCCGTGACAGTCCTTCAGAAATCTGTATCCAGTTACCAGCTGCCAGCTCAAAGATCCCCCAGTTCCTTCAGTGGCCCCTCCCAGGACCCTGCATGCAGATCTCTCCCCTCCAAACAGTCCCCCTTCAGGTCAGGTCATCACAGTCTCCCAGGGGAGGTCTGAGAGGCCCTGTCCTTGGTGGCTTTGGTCACCTGGTCTGAGGGACAGCATGTTCCTGACTGATCAACAGCACAGCATTCCCAGCCACCTGCAGTTTGGCCGTTTAAGGACCTCGACTAGCGAACGCATCTTATCTGACTTGTCCAGGGGCACCAGAGCACCAGAGCCTGGGGCCTCCCTGGGGCCGGAGCTCACCTTCTGAGCCTTTAGCTCCTTGGTGAGCATCAGAACCTGCTGCTCCAAGGCCAGTACTTTCTCCTGGGCAGTTCGGTTCCGCACGAGCCCTTCGCTGAAGAGCGGGAAGGTGTTGCTCTGGCTCTTGGCTTTCTGAATGAGATTGGTGGTCAGAGAGGACTTGGGTGTAGGCTTCGGAGAATTTGCTGGATCTTTCCCTGCTCAAAAGGAGAAACACAGAGGTTGTGATCAGCAGCCTCAGTAGTTTCTCAACCTTGGGGTTGCTGCAGAAGCCCTGAAAGGCCTGGTAAAATGTAGATTGGGGACCCGACTCCCAGAGTTTTTCCATCAATAGGTCTGGGTTGGGGCTTGAGAATTTGCATTTTTAACTGTTCCTAGGTTCGTGACATTGTACAGGAGACAGGGATCAAGACCATCTCCACATCTCCATGGAAAAGAAATGCAAAAAAGCAAAATGGCTGTCTGAGGAGGCCTTATAAATAGCTGTGAAAAGAAGAAAAGTGAAAAGCAAAGGAGAAAAGGAAAGATATTCCCACTTGAATGCAGAGTTCCAAACAATAGCAAGGAGAGATAAGAAAGCCTTCCTCAGTGATCAATGTAAAGAAACAGAGGAAAACAACAGAACGGGAAAGACTAGAGATCTCTTCAAGAAAATTAGAGATACCAAGGGAACATTTCATGCAAAGATGGGCTCGATAAAGGGCAGAAATGGTATGGACCTAACAGAAGCAGAAGATATTAAGAGGCGGCAAGAATGCACAGAAGAACTGTATAAAAAAGATCTTCACGACCTAGATAATCACGATGGTGTGATCATCACCAGAAGCCAGATCCTGTAATGTGAATCAAGTGGGCCTAGGAAAGATCAACTACGAACAAAGCTAGTGGAGGTGAGGAATTCCAGTTGAGCTTTCAAATCCTCAGATGATCTGTGAAAGTGCTGGCCTCAAAGTGCAGCAAATTTGGAAAACTAAGCAGTGGTAAGACGGAAAGGTCAGTTCCATCCAATCAAGGAAGGCAATGCAAAGAACGCTCAAACTACCGAATGTGCACTCATTCTACATCTAGTAAGTATTCTGCAAATTCTTCCAGCAGCTCAGCATATGTGAACTGTGAACTTCAGATTTCAAGCTGGTTTGAAAGGCAGGAACAGAAGATCAAATTGCCAACATTTGCTGGATATCAAAACAGCAAGAAGAGTTCAGAAAACATCTATTTCTGCTTTATAGACTATGCAAGCTTTGATTTGTGTGGATCACATAAACTGTAGAAGAATTCTGAAAGAGATGGGAATACAGCACCTGCTTGCGTCTCTGAGAACCTGTATGCAGGTCAGGAAGCAACAGTTAGAACTGGACATGGAACAAAGACTGGTTCCGAAATAGAAAAGGAGTACGTCAAGGTTTCTGTCAGTCTGCTTTTTAATTACATGCAAGAGTACATAATGAGAAACGCTATGGGCTGGATGAAGCACAAGCTGGAATCAAGATTGCTGGGAGAAATATCAATAACCTCAGATATGCAGATGACACCACCCTTATGGCAGAAAGTGAAGAGGAACTAAAAAGCCTCTTGATGAAAGGGAAAGAGGAGAGTGAAAAAGTTGGGTTAAAAATCAACATTCAGGGGAGGAGCCAAGATGGCGGAGGAATAGGATGGGGAGACCACTTTCTCCCCTACAAATTCATCGAAAGAGCAATTGAACGGCAGAGCAAACTTCACAAAACAACTTCTGATCGCTAGCTGAGGTCATCAGCCGCCCAGAAAAGCAGCCCATTGTCCTCGAAAGGAGGTAGGACAAAATATAAAAGATAAAAAGAGAGACAAAAGAGCTAGGACGGAGATCCGTCCCGGGAAGGGAGTCTTAATAGAGGAAGTTTCCAAACACCAGGAAACCCTCGCACTGGCGGGTCTGGGGGAAGTGTTTGAATCTCGGAGGGCAACCTGACTGGGAGGGGAAGAATAAATAAAACCCACAGATTAGGTGCCTAAAAGCAACTCCCAGCGGAAAAGTACCCCATATGCTGGCATCCGCCACCAGCAAGTGGGGGCTGAAGGAGAGGAGGCAGCGGCATTGCTTAGGGTAAGGACCCGGCCTGAGTGCCCTGAGGGCAATCGGAGGGAGCTTTTGTGAGTTACCAACTTAAACTGTTGGACAGCAAAAGAGAGAGAGAAAATTAACCTGCCCGAACACACTGCCGGCCGTTCGCAGAACAAACGGACTGAGCAAGTCCGGAGGAGCTAGACAGCTGCGGACCAGCCCAGCCCCGCTGGAGGCAGGAGGCAGGGGGGAGGGGAACGGGGCAGGCTCGGCCCCAAGGACCGCATCCCCTACCGCACTGCAAGCAGGCCTCCAGTTTCTAACCAAAGACCTCCTGAGATTCTGGATGGTCGACATCCGCCAGGAGGGTCGCGGGGAGACACAGGGGGCACAGCACCCAACCAGCGCGGGCGGGGACTGGGGCTGGGGACGCGCAGGGCAGAAGGCGCGCCGCACCCGGGGAGAGCGCGCCCGTCAAGCCCCTGGCTGCCTGAGCCGCTCGGACGGGGAAGGCACAAAACGCAGGCGCAGCTTTGTGTTCCGCGCTTTTGTGGAACACCCGGGGGCTGGAGCCGCACGCAGCGCGGGGCGCGCTCCATATAGAGCAGCCGGGAGACTGAGCAGCGCAGACGGGAAAGCAGCGCCCCTCCCTCCCCGCAACGCGACAGAACTAGCTACCTGAATGAGAGACCACCTCCGCCCACCTGTGTCAGGGCGGAAATTAGGCACTGAAGAGCCCGGCAAACAGAAGCCAAATAAACAAAGGGAACCGCTTCAGAAGGGACTGGTGCAACAGATTAAAATCCCTGTAGATAACACCGACTACACCGGAAGGGGCCTGTAGATACCGAGAAGTGTAAGCTGGAACGAGGAGCTATCTGAAACTGAGCCGAACCCACACTGACCGCAACAGCGCCATAGAAATTCCTAGATATATTTTTACTTTTTTTTTTTAAATTAAAAAAAATTTTTTTATTTTTTATTTTTTCTCTTTTATTTTCTTTTAAAATTCCCTATTACTCCCCCGTTACTCCTTAACTTTCATTTTCATAGATTTTTACAATTTTTTTAATTAGGAAAAAAATTTTTTTTCTCTTGTTTTTTTTCCTTTCATCTTTTTTTTTTCTTTTTCTCTTTTTTCCTTTTAAAGTCCTCTATTACTCCTTAATTTTCATTTTCATTTCACTATACCCTTGTAAAAAAAAAAGAGAAGTCCTATTTTTAAGCCGAACTTCATATATATTTCTAAAATTTTTTGTTTTTGTTTTTAATACTGTATTTTTAAGAGTCTAACCTCTACTCTAGATTTTTAATCTTTGTTTTTCAGTATGTGATATAAATTTTGGACATTTAAGAATCCAATATTCAGTTCCCATTTTTATTCAGGAGTGTGTTGATTACTCTCTCCCAATCTTGACTCTCCATTTTCTACCTCAGAACACCTCTATTTCCTCCTTTCCCCTTCTCTTCCCAATCCAATTCTGTGAATCTCTGTGGGTGTCTGGGCTACGGAGAACACTCTGGGAACAGACAACTGCGTAGATCTGTCTCTCTCCTCTTGAGTCCCCCTTTTCTCCTCCTGCTCATCTCTATCTCCCTCCTCCTTCTCCTCTTCTTCATGTAACTCTGTGAACCTCTCTGGGTGTCCCTCACAGGGGAGAATCTTTTCACCATTAACTTAGAAGTTTTATTATCAGTGCTGTATAGTTGGAGAAGCCTTGAGACTACTGGAAGAATAAAACTGAAATCCAGAGGCAGGAGACTTAAGCCCAAAACCTGAGAACACCAGAAAACTCCTGACTACACGGAACATTAAGTAATAAGAGACCGTCCAAAAGCCTCCATACCTACACTGAAACCAACCACCACCCAAGAGCCACTCAAGCAGGCAGGATTTATTAAGCAAGCAGCAAGCAGTGTTGCTTGTCCTCTGTCAACTGTCTACCTTGGACCCCTGAGCTGGAGCAAGAGAAGGAAGACTAAGACCACCGCTGCAGGATGGCTTTGGATTCACTAGACCTGGCAGGTGTATAGAGCTGACTACTCTGTGGGCACATTCGTGGGCTCTCCAGGGACTTCTTGCCAAGGACCACACTTGGAGACTTCTCACAACCTTGGCATGGACACATGTTCCTTTACAATGTCCACAGCCCCTTGAAATTTCTTAGTACATCTCCAGATTCTGTCTCCTGAGGCCCTATCATGCTTCCAAATAAAGATACGCTACATTCGGTTCCAAAAAAAAAAAAAAAAAAAAATCAACGTTCAGAAAAACTAAGATCATGGCATCTGGTCCCATCACTTCATGGAATAGATGGGGAAACAGTGGAAACAGTGTCAGACTTTATTTTGGGGGCTCCAAAATCACTGCAGATGGTGATTGCAGCCATGAAATTAAAAGATGCTTATTTCTTGGAAGGAGAAGTTATGACCAACCTAGACAGCATATTAAAAAGCAGAGATATTACTTTGCCAACAAAGGTCCATCTAGTCAAGGCTATGGTTTTTCCAGTAGTCATGTTTGGATGTGAGAGCTGGACTACAGAGAAAGCTGAGCGCTGAAGAATTGATGCTTTTGAACTGTGGTGTTGGAGAAGACTCTTGAGAGCCCCTTGGACAGCAAGGAGATCCAACCAGTCCATCCTCAAGGAGATCAGTCCTGGGTCTTCATTGGAAGGACTGATGCTGAAGCTGAAACTCCAATACTTTGGTCACTCATGCGAAGAGTTGACTCATTTGAAAAGACCCTGATGCTGGGAGGGATTGGGGGCAGGAGGAGAAGGGGACGACAGAGGATGAGATGGTTGGATGGCATCACTGACTCGATGGACATGAGTTTGAGTAAACTCTGGGAGTTGGTGATGGACAGGGAGGCTTGGCGAACTGTGATTCATCGGGTCGCAAAGAGTCGGGCACGACTGAGTGACTGAACTGAACTGAACTGAGGGGATACTGATACAACTTGTGCAGGCATCACATTCGGAGAATCAAGGGACTAAATCCACGTTGTTTACACTGTGCTGGCTGGCTCCTCCAGCCCATCCTCCAAACCATGCCTGTTCCCCACTCTCCAGTCTCAGCCTGCAGGTGCTACCTCCTATGACCCTGCTGGTGTCTGCCAGGTGGCCATCTCCTCAGCCACAGGCCCAGGCTGGATACTTTTTCTTATTTCAGGATTCCTCCTCTACACTCCGGGCGATTTTCAAAACACAGATCTGTCCACTGATAACAGCACAGAATATCCATACTCTGCCTTCTTGCCCCAGTGAGTAATGGAGACCTTCTTTTGATTCTAATTACAAGCTAAATTAGGAGAGACATACTTTCCATAGCTGAATGTCTCGAGGCTATATCCTTTTATTTCCTCTAGAGCCTGGGTCAGCAGCCAATGGCCCATAGGCCAAATCAGGCCCTGGCCTGCTTTTGTAAATAAAGTTTTATTAGAACCCAGCCCTGCTCATTTATGTGTGCACTGTCTGCACTGCTCTGGCACCATAAAGGCAGAGTTGAGTACTTGCCATAGAGACTGCATGGCCCACAATGACTCAGATATTTGCTATTCTGGCTCTTTGCAGAAAATGTTTGCTGAACCGTGCTAAATTTTATTCTTAAATCAAATCTAGTGTTTGAAAAATCACTTGCCCAGACCTTCTTGTCCCACCCTACTCCCAGCCTGTGCTTTAGGGCTCTGCCATGAGCCTGCATGCAGGGCCGTGTAATGGTCTCAAGGTCAAGAGATCTTGAGGATTTTGACTGCATGGCATACATCATGTCTGTTATGAGGCCCCAACTGAAATTCTTCTCAGCTCTCAGTGCCAGAAAAAGCTTTGATTCTTTCAAGAAAATGTGTTTAGTCTTATGGACACTGAAAATAATCTAACTGCTTACATTTCCCGCTTTGCCTTGGCTGCTGAGAAGCTCAGAGCCACATTTGCTGCCCACTTTGAACAGTGTAGGATTTTTTTCTTGAGCCATCTAAATTTTCTAACTCAATTTACTCATTTATATTCCCCCAATAATATATCTTAGTGAGACATACCTAGTCATTTTAGGACTAAGATGTTAAAACTAAGGATGAGGTATGAGATCCCAGGGGAAAGGACAGATTGGACTTGCAAAATGAGCTGGATGACTTTAGCAACTTTCTTCAGGGGCCAGGCCAAGGGACAACCAGATAGTCTGGAACAGATGAAAAACAACTCCTTGGCCTTGTTGAAGGTAGGAACCAAATGGTCTTATTCCAGACTTAAAAGAAACCTGATTGCTGTTGTTGAGTTGCTTGGTCGTGTCCGACTCTTTGTGAACCCATGGACTGTAGCCCGCCAGGCTCCTCTGTCCAGGGATTTCCCAGGCAAGAATACTAGAATGGGCTGCCACTTCTTTCTCCAGGGGATCTTCCCAACCTAGGGATCGAACCCTCATCTCCTGCTTTGTAGGCAGATTCTTTACCACTGAGCCACCAGGGAAGCCAGGGCGGTCATGGAAGCCCAAAAGAAATCTGGTTGGGCCAGGTTCAAAGCAGGTTGCAGTGCGCAGATGAATGCAATGCTTCTCTCTCTCGCCATGGGGTCTAAGAGAGCAGGGAGGCTCCCTGGAGCCCTGCTGCCCTCTGATAACACTGCTGTCCACCAGCCCTGAGGGCAGGCAGTGTAGCATCACTGTGCCTATCTTACAGTTGAGGAAAACTAGGCCTAAGGCAGTGGTTTTCAATCAGTACCCTAGGATTTCACAGGAGAGCCTCAAAGGCTGACTAGGGAGAGGCTCTGGGAGAGCCTAGACTCCCGGTTCTGCTTTTATCTGCTTTGTGTATCATATTTTGCTTGTGGGGACAAGGTTTCGTGGCAATAAAGAGGTAGGTTGCAAAGGCAAGACTTAGAAATGAGGCTTCAGGCAGCAGTATGGGGCCAGATTGTTGGGCCTGAATCTTATTCTGGACGCACTGTGCAGCTGTGAGCCAGTCACTCCACACATCCGTCCCCAGTCCACTCAGTTGTTAAATGAGGAGAACAACAGTACTTACTGCTCAGGTCGTTGTAAAGACTAAACGGATTAACGGAGTGTATAGCCTTTCGTGCATGTGGATGAAACTTGAAAAGATTCTGCGTCAGTAAAAGGCACCCGTCACAGAGGACTACATGTGGTAGATTCTGTTTCTATGCAATGTCCAGAAAAGGTAAATCTATAGAGGCAGAAAGTAGATTAACATTTGCCTAGAGCTGGAGGAAGACGGAGACTGAGGCTGATGGCTGAGTAGTACAGGGTTCCTGCTGAGGGTAATAAAAATGTTTTCAGGACTTCTCAGTTCAGGGGCCCTGGGTTCAGTCCCTGGTTGGGGAACCATATCCCACATGCCACAACTCAAGAATTCATAAGCTGCAACTAAAAGATTCTGTATGCTGCAACTAAAACCTGGCATAGCTGAGTAAATAAAATAAGAAAAAAGAAAAGTTTTTAAGTAGATTACGGTGATGGGTTGCACAACTCTGTGAACAGACAGAAAGCCACTGAATTGTATACTTCAAAGGGGTGATTTGCATGGTATGTGAATTACTGGCAATTTGATCTCTGGTTCTTCTGTCTTTTCTCAATTCAGCTGGTATACCTGAAAGTTCTTGGATATCTTAATGAAACTGTGACCCACCCCCTCCAAAAAGAAAGAAAAACGTTTAGGGTAGCCCTGGCACAAAGAACCTGCTATTGATTCGATATGGTGCTAATCTTCTCTTGGGCTGTTGGTTGTGATCTTCGGGGCCTCACCAGACACTGCTCCATAGCGGTGCTTTTTCTAAAGTCACTTCTGTCCAGCCCAGGGGTTCTCTTTACTATAAGGCTTAGCTAGTTTTTTCCCAATTGTTTCCAAGTTAAAATATGTTCTAAGGGTATGAATGCCCATTTCAAAGATGCCAACCCACCCTGATGGGTCACTCATATTTTGAAAAACAAATAATAAAGTGCCATATCATGGTAGGAAAGAATACTTTTAAGTCACTTGTTCTGCTTCTTCAGGCTGATCTGATTTTAATCATCCTAGAAAAGCATTTTCAAATCCTTTCCTTATAAATTTAAAAAAAAAGGAAGAGAGAAAAAGTGAGAGATATTTTCCTTTATTACTTCAAGAATCATTGCTTGGTGTTTCAGTTTGGGAAAATGAAAGGTGTTCTGGAAATAGATGGTAGTGATGGTAGCACGAGAAATGTGCAAGAACCCTACACTTAAAATTGGTTAAAGTGGTAAATTTTGTTATGTATTTTTACCACAATTTAAAAATAAAAGTGGGGGGGACATCCCTGGTGGTCCAGTGGCTAAGGCCCTGCATTCCTAATACAGGGGGCCCAAGTTCAATCGCTGGTTGTGGAATTAGACCCCACATGTCGCAACTAACGGTTTGCATGCCGCACCTAAAGATCCTGCCTGCCGCAAAGGAAATTCAGCACAGCTGAGTAAATTCAATTAAGAAAAAAAAAAAAGAATCGTTACTGCTGCTAGACCCACGGAAGCCCAGGACTGATCTGGAGCAGTCCATCTTTGACACAAAAGCAGGGACGCTGGTTTAGGGAAAAACAGAGGACACCCACGTAGCCTCTGGAGGCAGCTGGGACCCGGGCAGGGCTCACCTGGGGCACCAGGGCCGGGGGGAGAGGCCTGCTCCTCTCTTTGCGCCTCCTCGCTCAGTGGGGAGTCTGCGCCGGGGGGTCTGTGGCCTGCTCCGGGGGTCTGCTTGCTGCCCCGGATGTTGCACACTGTGTTTCTGAAAGGAAAACAGAGGGTCAGGAGGCTGCTGGCCCTGCTCTGCGGCCCGCTGCCCGCTGCCCTCCCCGCTGCCGCAGCTGGTGCTCAGGCTGCATCCCCAGCCCTGATCACAGCCTGATCAGCCTGCCAGACTCCAGGCTCCCTGCAGGATTCGGCCCCTCTGAGCCTCTCCCAATACCTGCATCCTTCCCCTTTCCGCTTTTTCACCCCCACATCACCTTCCGTAGGTAACGTTCCTCGTAAGCAATGCAAGCTTGGCTCCTCTGCCTCCAGCCCCACTGCTGGAGTGTAAGCTCCATGAGGGCAGGGGTGTCTGTCTTCTTTGTTCACTGAGATGGACTTGCCAGATTAACTTTCCTGAAACCTTCACCTGGTCTTATAATGATTTGGCTTAAAAAGCACTAGTGGCTCCTGACTTCTGCTGAGAAAAGTTCCAAACAACTCCCGGCCTCCTGCTCCCCTTGCTTTCTTTCCCTGCTCAGACCTGTTCCTCGGCAGCCTTCACTGATCACCTCACAGCCTCCAAGGAGCTTATTGCACTTCAGGGGTGGGCCACCCTTTGACCAAGCACTTGCCTAGGCTAAGTAATGGTGTCTTTTCTTCAAGAACTGGGCACTAACCTACCTGCATGCCTGTGGGTACCTGGCACTGGGTCACATGCGCCCAGAGTGCAGACTCAACAGACTTTTTTTTTTTAATGTGGACCATTTTTTTTTTAAGTCTTTATTCAATTTGTTACAATATTGCTTCTGCTTTCTGTTTTGGTTTTTTGGCCAGGAGGCATGTGGGATCCTACCCCCCGCCCCCCCAGGGATCAAACCTGCACTCCCTGCATTGGAAGGCGGAGTCCCTGATGAGAAAAGTTCCCTCATCAGCTGTTTGCTTTGCAGGAAGGAACTCAGTATCACAGACAGCTGACCGGGCAGTGCAGACCACAGAGAAATTCAGTGAGTTGAAATGGATGAAAAGGCAGTTTAACTGCATTTATTTTCCCTTTGCAAAGCGATAAAAGCAGATATATTCCAAAACATAAACAAGGAAGAAAAAAATGACTGAAGAGTTCACTACGTCCATGTTTTTTAAGCAGGATATGAACCATTGTGCAAGCTCAGTTGTGTCTGACTCTTTGCGATCCCATGGACTGTAGCCCTCCAGGCTCCTCTGTCCATGGGACGAGAACACTGGAATACTGGAGTGGGATTGCCATTCCGTTCTCCAGGGGATCTTTCCCACCCAGGGATTGAACCTGGGTTTCCTGCATTGCCGGCAGAGTCTTTACCATTTGAGCACCAGGGAAGCCCTTGGTAGACTGAAAAATCAGCTTGCTATCATGATAAACATCTAAAAAATGGAATAGAAAACATCAGAATGCACCCACTTAGAAAGGGTTTTCTTTTGTGTATTACATATATGCATACTGAGCTATAAAATAAGATGGTCCTCTGTGTGTGTGTAAGTTTTTTGATAATTAATTCAATCTCTTTGTTATAGGTCTACTTAGATTTTCTACTTGTGAGTCAGTTTCAGTAATTTGTTTTACTTGTAATTTGTCCATTTCATCTGAGTTATCTAATTTGCCAGCATAGAATTGTTCATACTATTCCCTAATAAACCTTTTTATTTTTGTGAGGTTGGTAGTAATGTTCCCCTCTCTTGTTTCTGACTTTAGTCATCTGAGTCTTTTTTTTTTCCCTTGGTCTTTCTAGCTAAATGTTTGTCAATTTTGTTAACCTTTTCAAAGGATTATCATTTGATCTTAAACTTGTTTTTAAAACAAAATCCAGTTTTTTAGTACAGTTGGGTCCAGAATAGGAAAAGAATGAGATTGTTCTCTTATGGCGAGTACAGCTGACTGATGGAAGGTAAAATTAATCAATTAAATTAAGAACAGAGAAGAAATTAGAACTCAGCACTCCTAACACCTGAACTTGAATAAGGTACCCTTGACTCCTTGGACTAGACATTTCCTCTTCCTAGTTCTTACTTTGAAAGTATTAGTTGCTCAGTTGTGTCTGACTTTTTGCAACCCCATGGATTATACAGCCTGCCAGGCTCTTCTGTCCATGGAGTTCTCCAGGCAAGAATACTGGAGTGGGTAGCCATTCCCTTCTTTAAGGGAGATCACAACCCAGGGATCGATCCTAGAGGAGCACTATTACTGATTAGCACTCTGTGCCGGGTCTTGTACTGAGCCCCATCACATGAATCTCACACATGATTTGGTGAAGACCCTGGGGAACATCCCTGCAGCCGGAGGCACGGTCTGATGGGATGAGTGCACTTTGCCTCGCCCAGGGACTGCAGCCTCCCCAGCATGTCCAGGGCCTCACAAGTAGTCACTCCTGGGGTATGGGAAGGCATAGAAACCCCAACTAAGATCGTTCTAAGCCCTAGCATATGTCTCCGCTGGGGACAGGCAGCTCACTAACCACTGTCACAGGCCCGGTGGCCACAACCCAGCCAAACCACCATGCTTAGAAGAGGCATCTCCACTCTATTGACTTTGCTTAGAGCAGTTCGTGGATCATTTTCTGTGTAGGTTTAAGTAGATCTGAAAGGCCTGGTTGAGCATGGGGGCAGTGGTCATAAAGCCTTGTTCTGGAAGGACAGATAACCTTGGGCAGGTCATTTATCTTCTCTGAGCCTGGGTTTTCTCATGTGCAATGAGATGCGGGATATATCCACAACCAACAATGACCTGGCCCTTGCATGGGCCAGGTTCCAGATAAACACTAGGAATTCACTCATCTCATCCTCACCTACACACATTCAACTCATTTACTCCTCACAGGAGCCCAATGAGGTTAGTCCTATTATACCCTCCACTAGACAGGGAGAATTGAGACTTGGAAAGGTTAAGGAATCAAAGCCACAGAGCGAGCAAGTGGTGGAACTGAGGCCACAGATGCGGATGTCTAACCCATGTCTGAGAACTCAACCATTAGATGCCACCTTACGGGTTTGTCCAGACGTCTCAGTGAGAGCGTAAAGCACCTAGCGCAGTGTCCTTCTTCGAGTATGACCAGGGCTCATGGCGTTACCAAGAGCAAACACCAAATCCAGTCAGGCAAGGGCGTGCAGGAGACAAGGGTCTTTCCAGGGCTGTGGGCAGACAGGGCACTTGCAACACCATCTCACATTTTCTGCGGGTTATTTCACGTGACTGAGTGATCCTCGGAAACTTCCTTTTTTGCATGTTCTTGGTTCCACTTCTGTTGTTTGGTGGCCGTCAGTAGGCATGACCCTGGCTTGATCTTCGGTGAGACCACTCTGGACACACGCTGGCTGGGTGGTTGGGCTCCTCAGGGCCCCTCTCCCCGCAGCAGGCTCACCCCCCGTACCCAGTTCCCTCCTGCTTCATCCCAGGGAAGACTCTCTGCAGGGCGCCCTCCTCGGCCACTCATCCTGGGGGGCTCAATCATGCTGCATACCCCCAAGTCTCTCTCTCCAGATCAGACCTCTCTCCTGAGTTCTAGGCCTTTCCATCCCAATGCCTGGGGGGGGGGAGGGTAGTTCCATCTCTAGCCAGTAGGCCCTAAAGGACACTCATCGTTATTTTCCCTAAAATCTGTTTCTCTCCTGGGAACAGCACCACTCCCCTACTAGTTACCCAAGCAAATTCAAACACTGAAGCCGACAGAGAGAGGAATGCTACATTTGAGTCACACAGAACCAGGGTCTCTAATTCAAGTCCAGCAAACAATCTATTCTGCTTTCTAAAAGACCCCAGCTCATCTGACGTCCACAGAGAAAACAAGCACCCAAACAGGATCAGTACTGGGTATTGTCTGAATTCCCCAAAGCTTCCATCCCTTCGATTAGAGCAACAATAAAAACAGCTGATAACATTCAATATTTAAGTGCTCACTGATACCCAAGCACAGTTCTAAAGCATTTTACCTTTAAACTTCTTGCCCCAAACACGCACACGAGGCAAACATTACTGCATTTACATTTACTAACAATCTGAGTGAAGCACAGAGAAATCAAACATCTTGCCAAGGGTGGAACAGCCTATGACTGGTGGGGCCAGGATACAAACGTAGGCAGTGTGGTCTGAGAACCAGGCTATACTGCTGTCTTGTTATAAGCTGTTTAAAACAAAGCCTGCCAGTAGGAAATATAAATTATATATATCACACATGAGTAAATGAAAAAGCTGAGACATAATCGACATACAGTAAATTACACAGGCGAAAAGTGAATAATGATGCATTTGACATTTGTAGAAAACTGTGAAACCATCACTCCTTACACTGAATAGATCTCAATTATGCACATATCTATGGGTTTCCCTGGAGCTCAGTGGTAAAGAATCTGCCTGCCAATATAGGAGATAAGAGTTCTCTCCCTGGGTTGGGAAGAACCCCTGGGGAAGGAAATGACAACCCACTCCAGGATTCTTGCCTGAAAAAATCCCATGGACAGAGGAGCCTGGTGGGCTACAGTATATAGGGGTCACAAGCGAGTTGGACACGACTGAGCAACTAAACAACAATGTACATATGTATATGGAAAATGTGAGGGAGGAGATGCTAAGAATGCTTGCCTGGGTAAAAGGACTATGGGTAATTTTAAAATTTATACTTTTCTGGGTGTTTCTAATTTCTTACAGAGAATGTGTACTATTTTAAAAATCAGAACAAATGTAGTATTTTAAAGTAATGATGTCATGAATTGAAAATAAAGGGCCTAACCCCCAACCCAGCTCCACCTGCCCTCAGGGGAGTAACACCAGATCGCTGTAAGCTCTGGAGGGGGAGCTGCCTGCAGCTTGGCAGGCCCCTCAGCTGCATAGCACTTACTGTATTTCAGTTCCCAGGTGCTTGAGGGAAATATTCTGAAGGGCCGAGGGCTTGGCATGGACTGGCTGCCAGGCAGCCGCCACGCCCACAAGCTCAGTGGGTGTTTTCACGGGACACAGGAACGCCTCCTGCTCCTCCTCCTCTTGCTCTGGGGAACAAAGAAAAGGGAAATCATCCATGCTCTAAGTCACTGCACTTAGGAAGACAAGCCGGGCAGTGTCATGATTGGCAGCAAGTGAGAGTCTGTGAGCTGCAGAGCAAGGCTTCTCACTAGGTTAACAGCAACCAGAGGCAGGCTTTTCGCCAAAGGTTTTGCTGGGACAACCTTCCTGGAAACCCCCTTAAAAATATGCAGAACTGCAGATATTTCTACATCTGAGAATCCATCCCAAAGAAGTTGTCGGAAATGCAGACTAAGCTTTATGAGCTAGGAGGCTCATCCTGGCACTGTTTGGCCTCACACTGGAAATAATGTTAAGGATCTGGGGATAGGTTAGACACATCATGATGCCTTCAGGCAATGGACTATCACTCCACCATTGAGAACAATGCTAATGAAGAATGCTTAGGAATACGGGGAACATCCACGGGATATAAAGTGGAAAAAGTTGGGATTCTAGTATGATCTCAACTGTCCAGAAAAAGTCTCAAAGATATACACTCTGCAATCTTAACAGAGGTCAGAACTGCATGATGGGGTCAGAAGTGGGCAGGTTATGCTCATCATAGTTTACCTCTCCCGCCACCTCACCAAAGTTTCTATAGTAAACATGGATTCTTTTTATAAACAGAAAATATATATTCATCAAAAGCAGATATTAATAGTGAGATTTTGTAACAGGGAAATTTTAGGGTGCCAATACTGAGTGCCAAAAAAGCCAAGTGCCTTTTGTATTATTACATGATCAGAGGTATGTTTAAATAAAAGGCAGGCAGGAGTCCATGACATAACATTAACACTGGCTGTCTCTGGGTGATAGGCTTATGGTTACTTTTTCTTCTAGTTTTCTGTGTTTCCAATATGTCTGTTTCCTCCAAAATGTTTAATAGTAAGGAAGGTTTCAAGGCTAAGGAAGCATTATTTGAAGTATAAGAGAGAGGGAGGCAAAATATTTTGAGGTCACTTTTGAGTGTTACAAAAAGTGGGAAGAACGAAGGCCACTTGAGGGGTGGCATGACCCTGACCAGGCAGCCCCTGAGGGTGACGGGACAGCAGACACTCTTCGTTTGAGTCCTCTCACTGGAGAGTAAAAGATTGCAGGGGTAGAGGAAATTTATTTTTGCACTACATCTACACAGAGGGCACAGGTGCAAAAACATATAAAACACAGGCTCACCTCTGAAGGGCTGAGGGCTTGGCATGGACTGTTTTACGGGTTCAGTTCCAGACAGATGCCCCCATAGAAAACAGAACTGATGTGACCCAAGGCTCTGGTCTAGGGTCTCTGGGCCCCTCTCCAGCCTAGAGAGGGAGGTGTACCTGCCCTCAGAGAGGTGCCCACACAAACAGCTTTCAGCAGCATTTACTTATAATACTCCTTTTGCCTGAACTCTAAGGCCTGCCACATCACCAGTCTGAAGAAATCACCACAATGAAATTGCCTACCCAGAAGGTCGCTGCTTCCCCAAAGGGCCCTGAACACATGACCAGCTGTCCCCACAGTCTGAGGGGTGTCTGGGGTGTGTGTGTGAGTCCGAAGACTAGGGTTCAAATTTCAGTGTTGACATTTTCTTGCTGTCTGACCTTGGACAGGTCTCTTAACCCCTTCGAGCCTCAATTTCCTCTTCTGCACAATGGGAATAAGTACCTACCTAAGATCTCTGTGAGGATTAGGGAACTTGAGGCACGTGAAGTGTGAGAACACAGTCAGTAAGTGGTATGCATATTTCTATGATGATATACATAAACATCCTTCGTAAACTGTGTCCTACTTTGGCAAAGTGTTATTATTATTATAGATCTGCTGACTCCCCCTTGATCTTCCATGGCTCTTATAGAGACCAGGGTTTAGGGCAACTATAAAATAAAGGTGTAAACACTTAAACGCTGCAGAGAGCATGCCTTGCAGATTGCTCAAGGACATGACTAGACACTTCTGTAGAAGATGAGGTGTCCATGACTCAAAGTCAGATGCGAGTCTGTTGGTTTTTGCTCCCCTAGGAGCATGCCTCTGCTTCCTCCCAGGAAGGGCGGAGGCTGGAGAGGTGGGGCAGTCTGCTCTAGAGGCTGATCTGGGGTTGGCCAAGTCACTCAAGACTCCGGAAATGTCTTTCTGGGGATGGGATGCTGCTATGGGATAAGAAAGGCTTCCGAGGAGAAGCCTTACCCCCACCCCATCCCCCCACCCCGGTCCCCCGCAGGAGACTGGCACCTGGTCATTAAGGCAGCCACTCCCCTCCCCCCATACCCAATGCAGGGGCAGGCCCAAAGAGGCCCACCGAGTGTGCTGATCCAAAGGCATTCTTCTGCTAACCTGGTTCTTTGGACACTTGGGAGTCCTGTCAACGGAAGGCTTCCTTGGTACTTCTAGTCTGAGGGTGATCTGGCAACTGTGTCATTCAGCCACAGGTTCTGGCCTAGTCAGGGTTATTGGCTCTCCCGGAGATGGGAGTGGAGGGTGAGAAGTGCAGAAGCAGGAGGTGACAGTGTAGCGTGGCCGGAGAGCATCAGCGGGGATGCGTCAGGGGGACAGCAGCAGGCGGGGACGCCGCCGGTGCTGCTGACGGGCACAGCCCAAGGTGGGCGTCGGGCGCACAGGCAGAGGCGAGGCCGGGGAGGACAAGGCCCGAATCTGTGCTAAACTGCTGGGCTGGGACACGGAGGGCGGCCGCGGAAGGGGCGGGGCTCAGACTCTCATCTGAGAAAGCTCGCCCGGGCTGCAGTGAAGGGGTCGGGTCTGCGGTGGCAGGCTGGGGTGTGCGGATGTCAGAGGAGGCTGCTGTGGTTGCCCAGCTAAGAGTGGAGCCCTGACCCAAGGCAAGAGCCGTGAGGGCCAGAGAGCAGACATTGCTGGCCCAGGGGACGGACTGGACTGACCTGAGATTCAGGAAGGGGCAACTGTAAATGAAGTAAATGAAGGGGCAAATGGTAAATGAAGGCCATTTGCTGAGGGAAGGAAAAGTGGGGAGAAGGATAAAGGCAGATGAGCTCGGTCTGTAATGCATCTGGGTACCAGGGTCTAGGAGGCAGCTGGCCACAGGTCCCGCCCTTGCCCACGGGGGTCCCTGTCAACTGCTGGTGAAGCGCGACAGACACGCTCCAGCCCTGTGGGTGGTTTTTTGTCTCAGTTCTAAAGCCTGCCAGTCACAGTCCTGGCTGCAATACAGGGGTGGGAGGGTATGAGCCCCAGGACTCCTCCGTGCTGAGACGTTTCAGGATTTGGGTTCTTATGGGTCACCTGGGGGTGAAGGTTCCGCCCTACAGAAACATGGGATTTGATCACGGATCTACTTGACTCCAGCACAAAAGCATTTATGTCAGAAGCAACAACAATAACTGCATTTTCTCATTAACCTTCCTCACAGGTTGTGAAATTTCTTGAGATCTTCACATAATTGCCATCATCATAGTATTAGCTGACTCTACTGAGCTCTGACAATGATCAGGCATCATTCTAACCACTTAAGCCGCGTGGATTTATTTAATCTTTATAACAACCCTAAGAAGTAGGTATAGTTTATTAACCTCATTTTACAGGGAAAGAAATGGAAGCTCAGAAGCATTAAGCAACTTGCCTAAGACTGCACAGGACGAGGATCTAAAGTCAGCCAGCGTGGCCTCAGAGCCTGCGTTCTTGCCATGGATGCTATACTGTCGCCCTAGCTGATCCTGAGCCACATCCCTGGCTCTCTGCTTCTTTAGCAGAGGACTCCTCCCATTCACTCCCAACAGGTGGGTAGAGGCTTGGTCACCAAAAGCCCTGGGTGTGTGGGCAGAAGGCAAGCCCGTTGGGTACCTAGCTCAGGGCGCAGGGCAGGCCCATTCCCAGCCAGAGCAGCGTCGGGGGCAGCAGGAGGTGCAGGCAGGCTGTTGTGGAACTCCCAGCGCTTCATCTGCAGTTGCTGCAGCCAGTACAGCATCACTTGCTTGGTGGCAGCCTGGGAAGCACAAGGGTTAGTTGGCAAGGCCCTGCGCCCACACGGGGGCACTGGGGTGGGATGTGAGGTTAGGGGAAGTTTGGCAACTCTCTCCTTCCTGAGAAAACAAAAACCAAACAAAACACTGCCACTGTGGATGGGTGCCCATCTTTGCAACACCACATGTTCCTCGGTCACAGGAGATAACCAGGCTCTGAGATTCTACTCAGAGGTATCTTAACCTTTTTGGGCCTCAGTTTTTTCATCCATACTACAGTGATGATAACACTTTCTCCATAAGGTGGCTATGAGAGTGAAATGAGGGGAGGAAAGTGTCCAGCAGAGTTCCCGACATGCAGCAGGTGCTCAAAAAGTGCTCAGTGGATAAAAGAGTCTGGAGACATTGACAGCGAGGGAGAAAGCTTTGACATTCTGACTTGGCTGGGGCCCGGGTAGCCTCACTACCTTCTTGTGGGACATCGCAGTGTCCTAGTCAACTTTGTGGAATGAGGAGAATCCCTCCTTTTTGAGAATGATACGACTGGGACCTGGAAAGTCACACACACACAACAACAGAGTGGCACCTCCAGGCCGCCCCCACGAGGTGTGCCTGATGCTGGTCATCGGTCCCCCAGTACTGGACGGTCCGCACACCTACTCTCACATCCATTACGTGGCCTGACCCTCCACTGGGGAAGCCGGGCAGGAGTGCTTGGCCCCTTCTATAGATGGAGAAACTAAGGCTCTGAGGTGGCCCAGGCAGGTGGTGATAGAGCTGGTCCCAGAACCCGGGTCTCCCACTTCCAAGCCAGAGACCTGTTATAATTTACGGCCAGGAGATTGTGACTTATGGAGAGAAGGCCGGGGATCAGATGGGCTGCAGAAGCTGGGCAGCTCGCTAGGATTGGAAGGTGAGCCTCACAGAGATGACCACAGTCAAGGCCACGTGAGAACATGAGCAAGCAACCAGCGCAAGCCCTCTTCTCAAGAGGACCACTGGTGAGGTGTGCAGAAGGTGGGGGCTCCATGAAAGGGGCCCTCAGCCTGCCATGGAGGGATCAAATCAGGTAAAATGCTGCCACCATTCTCTTTCTATATATCAATGCTTTCCCTGAGAGCCCTCAGCTTCTCCCAGGGCTTCACCATGACCTTGTGCTCACAAACTCCCACTCATACCCAAACATCCCATTTTATTAATTCTTTGGACACGTGTGTGTTGAGCATCTATGGTATGTGTCACGGACTGTGGTAGGCAATGGAGACACTGGTGAGCCCACACGGCCCCTCTCCTCTGGAAACTTAAGAATCTACCAAGGGCACACATGACTGTATGTCCTGTTGTTCCCTCCTCTGGGGTTCCCTCCCGTCAGTGACTGGCCCAACCGGGCCTCCTCTCTCATATCCATAGCCACCTGCATGTGTCTCCTTCCCCAGTGCCACAGCTCAGCCATCATTCTCTCCTGACAGACTCTTCCCCACCCCCCCACTGCAACCTGGTCACAAGACTGGCCTGGCCATTAAAGTGCAACTAAAAGCTCTGAGCTATATTCAAGGGGCTCAATAGATTCCCCATTGGCGGGAAGTGGGGGTGGAGGTGCAGGAAGACAGGGTAGGGGTGGGAGGGATGCAGTCTCCGGGCACACTCCTCTCTGAGTGTAGATTCCAGGACTCCGAGCCCACACCAGTCTTTCTCTCCAGCTAAGTTCTAGGCACTTTCACTCGACAAGTACTTTCTGACCTTGGTTCTGTCACTATGTGTGTTCATTCAGAAAATACGTATCGAGCACCCACTACGCGCCAGCAGGAGTCTAGGCTGAGATTAATTCCGCAACTTGTAGCTGCCTGTCATGTGCCAGGTGCTTACATAACTTGTTTTAGTCTCACAAACTATCTAGGTACTAAGAGGTTAACTTGCCTTGAGTCACACAGTGAGTAGCTGATGCAGACTTTGAATCCAAGCCTGTCTGATTTCAAAGCACGTGGCCTTTGCAATGCTTCAGGCTTTTCCAGTTAAATATGATAATAAAACAGAACTTACTGATGAGAAAACAGGTTTGGATATGCTTCAATGAACAATGTAGGTTGATCAGTGAAACCTAAGTATTTATCTCCCAATCTCTGCCAGCGTTTTCTCAGCATTCACTCCCCTTGGCTACAACATCAGGAAAAGTAATTCAGAATCCAGGCCTTGAAAGATGATTGCAAAGCTCATATCTTGACTATACTTCAGCCCTAAGTAAGAAAGTTACGGTAACTGCCTAGTTTTTTGTTGTTAAGCTGGTAAGTCTTGTCTGACTCTTTTGCAACCCAATGGACTGTACCCTTAAAGTTTTGATAGGGTACTGAGAGTTGGAAAGCTATGAGATTCCAAGTGTGGGCTACACTACTTTCTAGTGGTGTGACTCAAACCAGGCCCTTTACCCCTTTATGACTCAGTTTTTTTGATCCGTAATATACGTCCATCATCCCGGCCTTTACTGCAGGAACGTAATGAGGAAACGGGTGTGACTGCGCTTTGAAAAGCACAAAACCCTGGGCACTCAGGGTTCACTGAGGTGATCGGGGTCGGTGATTGGGGTACGTTTATTGTGACTACCTATCTGTGCTTGGCGGTGCCCTGGGATCCCATCCCGGCCAAAAAGGCGAAAAAAGTGCTCCATTTACCTTCAAGGTAATCATCCGGTTGGGAGTCTTGATTTCAAAAGTCCCCTCCTCGGCGTCCGCCTTGCAGTCAAAGACCGCACTGGAGAGGTCGATGCTGTCCAACGGATTCGCATCCTGCGCGGTCCGCGAATAATACAGGTGACATTTCCTCTCGTCGAAGAAGAACCAGCGGGATTTCCAGCCCCGGATGGGCCCCTTGCCACCAAACTTACTTAAATATCCACAGAGTTTTTTGGGGGCCGCCTCCAGGGGTCGGGTGCAGCCCTCCGACTCCTCCGAAAGCGACACCTCGGGGACCCTGGCCGAGTCAGCAAGCTCTTCGGACCACGGGACGGAGGAACCAGACTCCGCGGGGTTTTCCTGAGCGCCCTCCATCGCAGAGGGAGTGGAGGTGAGTGGCCCAACCCCAGTCAAATCTTCAAAACTCAGGTGATAACCTTCCAAGAGGGAGTGATCCGACGGGGGCGCGGCCAGTGGTGACCCGCCTCCAGGAGACGACGGAGGGACTCGGTTGGCCGCATTTGTCAGCCTCACAGATCGAAAGCCCAGTAGGGGCGGGTGGCCACGCCCATTCGGGCCTCGCCCGCCGGGACACGCCCCGACACGCCCCCTTCCGGCCCCTCCCATCCCGCCTACTTCAGGCTTTTCCTCGTTGCCTGTCCGCCATCTTTACTGGGGGCAGCTTCCGGCGTGAGGCGGTCCGCAGGTTGAAGGCGTGGTGTTTCCGGATTAGTTCACCCGCGGCAGGGAAACGGAAAGAGACATCGGTCCTCGGGGACACTGCTCTGGTAACTCGCGTCATGACGTGGAAGGGTGGCCCTTTCTCGCGCCTTGTGGGCCTCCCGCCTTTTCTCCTCAGGTGCCGCTCCGGTCACCGTCGGACGGCGGACAGCGCGGCCATTGGCTGAAAGGGACGGCCTTCTCAGTGTCGCCACTTCCGGCCCCGCTCACGGCGTGTGGGGCTCGTGGGCTCTGCCAGGGTCTCATTACCCGCGGCTGTTTATTCGTGGCTCACCCCTGACCGCGGCGGCCTCTCCGCCCTCCGTCCCAGCCTCGTTTTCTGGCTGCCAGCGCTACGTGGGGCGCCTGGTCCGGCTGCTGCCCTGACGGGGGTCGGACTCCGCAAATTGCAGACAGACAGTTTGCCTAGATGTGTACCTAGGCCCTGACTGACTCGCTCAACTTCATGTCTCCTCCTACCACTTGACCTTAAGTTTTGCCCCTTCCCTCCGGTCTTAGGTGCATCCCTCCACGTCTGTTCACCTCTTCCGCGGCTTCATGGTGCCCTGGCCCTTTCTTAGCTCCCCTCCGTTTAGCTGCTCTTTGTCTGCAGCCCTTAACAGAATTCTCATTTTTCCGGGTAAATTATGCCCAGAGACTGAGATTGTCTTTGCCAGTACAGTAATTTTTTTTTAAATATAGGTTTATTGCAGAAATTATAATTTATAGTAACAGTATTTCCCAAGTCACTAGTATACGGGATAATGTCTCTTAATAAGCTATTGAAGACGTAACATCCTCCGAACCGTAAGAGGGCCACAAGGTTAAAACTGTTTTGATAGATGATTTCTAAAACTGTTTTTCCTGTCTTCCCCTTGCGTTGCTGGGAACTAAATTTGCATTCTTTGTTACTGATTAATGCTGGCGGGCCTTCTTGCTAGTTTTGCTTGTCCCTCAACCCCAGTCTTAAGACTTTCCTTAAATACTCCTGGTTTCTCCCCAGAAGGCAGGCTGGTAATTGTCAGGAAGTTAGTCTGCTACTGTCTTCATTTGCTGGCAAATCAATGAATTTCGCCTTCCTTTATTCTCAGAACCTTCTCATTATCCTCAGTCTGCATTGGGAAGGAGGACCGAATTTTCAATTACAAAATCAGTGATATGTTAATTATACTGTTGTTCCAGCCAAAGGGGGGAATGAAAGCAATAAAATCCAACTTTAGTTCGGGTGTACCTTTCTATGAGTCGGTTCCTGGTATAGCCAGTCATTCCTTCCAGTTGGGTCCCATTACCGATGTTGGTAGAGGTTGCTCCAGAGATTATTCCTCCAGAGGTTATTCCTCCAGGGACCCTTACACGGCTTGTGCCACTGTCTACAAGGACTGGCACTGCCAGGTTAGGACCAGGTCTCCCTTCTCTTCTGAGACTGCTGCACAGTTTAACGCCGCTGTTGACCAGGAGTAGCCTGGCTGGGGCCGGAGCAAGTGTCTGCAGAGCTTCACCGAAATATTTGAATCAGCAAAGAGTAGCCTTGCCCAGACGGAACACCCTAGACTTGCTCATCAGACCTCTTGGTTTTTATCCTCTAACAGTCCATCATCTGATGGACACTACTGTCTTTACTCTAGTATAATGATGTAATGGTCCTCTCCACTCTGGGTGTGAAAGTTCTGTAAGAAAGTCCTAATATCCTACTTCAAAACAGTTTTTTCAAAGCAAATTCAAACCACAAACAACTTTGTCCCCAACAGCTAGTTTTCCAAAGATGGATTTGAAATCATCATCAGTCAATATCAGACACTGATGCACTCTCAGTGATGGTGACGAGAGGCAGTGGATGAAGGTGAGGGTTCTGTGGTCCCTTTCCAGCTCTGCAGTCTTGAGCGATTTGCTCATGCAAGGTCTCAGACTTCTCATCTGTAAACATGGGAGACAGATTTAGGTAAAGTTAAATGAAACTTAAGCTCACCTTCAGGGACTACTCAATTTGCTATATTTATTTTTTTATTCTGAAAAAGCATCCATCTTTGTATCTAGCTTTGTGTTCATAAATGTTTTTTTTTCCCCTCAAGTTGTGCAGATTTGATAGGCTCATTTTCTTGTTTTTTAAAAAAATATTTACTTATTTATTTGGCTGTGTCGGGTCTTAATTGCGACATGCGGGATCTTGAGTTGCGGCAAGCAGAATTTTTGGTTGTGGCATGCGAACTCTTAGTTGTGGCATGTGGGATCTAGTTCCCTGACTAGGGATGGAACTCAGGCCCCCCACTGCATTGGCAGCATGAACCACCAGGGAAGTCCTTTGTATTATTCTTCAATACTGTATAAATTCCAGTTTCCATAAATCTGGATCCACATGATCAATATTGCGAGAGTTACTTTGCTTTTAAAGTAATTTGTGTGAAACTACAAGCACAGAGGGTGGGACACAGTAAATGTTAACCATAATTAAAACTCAGTAAAGAAGACCTCGAGGCAAAAGGCAGTAAACCACAGACAGGATGATAGATTATATAGTAGAATTCATACCATTTAAAACTTGGAAATACTACAATTACAATTGGAGATTGTAGCACACCACTTTTAGCCTTTGTGAGATTTGCTGGAAAACAGCCACAAAAAACAAAGATACAGAGATCAGAATGCAATGATAAGGTTGAATCAATTAAATAGGGATTTTTTTATGTTATGCTCCATGCCAAAAAGACATTTTTTTTATCTAGAAAGATTTTGTGCCAGCAAGTACCTTGTCATGAAAATTTGAAAATAATAACAAAAAAAGTTAACCAAACAATTTATCTCTTAGAAGTAAAAACAAATTTTCTAAATAGCTATTGGGTAAAAAGGAAAATAGCTGCCATTATGAACTATTTGGTGGAGGAAGGTAAAGACAATAAAAGCTGTGCTTATCAATATTCAGCTTGAATGCTTAGTCACTGGTGTCATATGGACCTCCAGTATTTGAATTCTAGCGCCAACGATTATTGTGTGATCTTGGGACATAGACTAGAACACTGCCATTCTTGTGGGTAAAGAGTTGGAAGGGGCATTGCACGTTTCTCAACTTTTTTATCCTGTTATAGGTTGAATTGTCACCCTTAAATTCGTGTGTTGAAGTTCCAACCCCAGTATCTCAGAATGTGACAGTATTTGGAGATTAGGCCTTTAAAGAGGTAACTAAGGTAAAATGAAGTCAGTAAGGTGGGCCCTACTCCAGTTTGACTCATGTCTTTATAAGAAAAGATTGGCACACACATACACACCCACACACGCACGCTTACTAAGATCTGGGGAAGACAGCCATCTACCAACCAAGAAGAGTGACCTCAAAAGAAACCAGCTCTGTCAACACCTTGATGTTGGATTTCTAGCCTTCACAGTTGTGAGAAAATTAATTTCTGTTGTTTAAAGCCCAGTGTTTCTTTAGGGCAACCCTAGCAAACTAATACATTCCCTGAACAACAGAGAGCTTCCTTGGAAACCCGTCACAGGCACAGTTCATAATGAATTAGAGCGCCATGAAAACCCTCTGAAACTTTATTTTATAAACATAAATAGATGCAAATTCATGCCAGTTTAGTATAAAATATTTTACGTTAATTTCTAAAAAGCTGAACAGTGGGACCCTACTCCCAACCACTTCCACGCCGAGGGATGGAGGAAAGGAAGAGTGTACAGGCTCCAGCTGGGGTGGTGTGTGTTGGGAAAGCTGGTCACTGGAATTTTCATTGGCCCATTATAACCTCTCTGGGTTTTGGTTTCCTCATCAGTAAAATAAGGATAACAATTCCTCCTCAGGGCATCCCATCGAGTGTTTGTGAAGACTAAGAAGTAATTATGGCAAATTTGGGGGTTGGTATCCCTAATCTGCTGTAATGTTAACATGCTCATGGTGGGAATTCCATGGTGGGCCAGTGGTTGGGCCTCTGTGCTTCCACTGCAGTGGGCACGACTTCCATCCCCAGTCAAGGAACTTGGATCCCTCCAGCTGCAAAAAAAAACAGAAAAACATGCCCTGGGTTGCTCCAGGGGAAAAGAAGATGAAAACGGTAAAAATAGATTTAAGTTTTAGGTTTAGGGATATTAGAGGGAAACTTCTGTTAATCTGGATGCATTAATTGCTGTGTGTTCTAGTGGATGCACTTCTGGTTATTGCATCAAAATATAGTAACATCCTTCTTCTTCCCCTTCAAAATTTGGTAACATCCTTCCCCTTGAAGAAAAGTGTCCTCTGCACAGCTAGAGGTGGTCAGAAAGCGACACCTTGTGGCCTTTGTGGTGTACTGCCCTTGGGTATATTGGGCGTTCTCAGGCTCTCTGAAAAAGTTGGCTTAGAACTCAACATTCAGAAAACTAAGATCATGGCATCCGGTCCCATCACTTCATGGCAAATAGATGGGGAAACAATGGAAACAGTGACAGACTTTATCTTTTTGCGCTCCAAAATCACTGTAGATGGTGACTACACCCATGAAATTAAAAGACGCTTGCTCTTTGGAAGAAAAGTTATGACCAACCTAGACAGCATATTAAAAAGCGGAGACATTAGTTTGCCAACAAAGGTCCGTTTAGTCAAAACTATGGTTTTTCCAGTAGTCACGAATGGATGTGAGAGTTGGACTGTAAAAGAAAGCTGAGTGCCGAAGAATTGATGCTTTTGAACTGTGGTGTTGGAGAAGATTCTTGAGAGTCTCTTGGACTGCAAGGAGATCCAGCCAGTCCATGCTAAAGGAAATCAGTCCTGAATATTCATTGGAAGGACTGATGCTGAAGCTCCAGTACTTTGGCCACCTGATGCGAAGAACCGACTCATTTGAAAAGACCCTGATTCTGGGCAAGATTGAAGGCCGGAGGAGAAGGGGATGACAGAAGATGGGATGGTTGGATGGCATCACCAGCTCAATGGACATGAGTTTGAGTAAACTCTGGGAATTGGTGATGGACAGGGAGGCCTGGTGTGCTGCAGTCCATGGGGTTGCAAAGAGTCGGACACGACTGAGCAACTGAACTGAACAGGCTCTTATGCTAAAGGGCTTAAAGTTAAATAAGAGTTGCTCAGTGGTGTCCAACTCTTTGTGACCCCATGGACTACACAGTCCATGGAATTCTCCAGGCCAGAATACTGGAGTGGGTAGACTTTCCCTTCTCCAGAGGATCTTCCCAACCCAGGGATCCAACCCAGGTCTCCCGCATTGCAGGCGGATTCTTTAGCAGCTGAGCCACAAGGGAAGCCCCAAAAGGCTTAAAAGAGGTACCAAATAATGTTCCCTTTTCCCCACAATATATCCTAAACAGGCAGGTTAATAATTTGACATCTTTAAAACATATATATTTTACATATTCCTGCAGCCTGTTTTTTAGTGAAGGGTAGAGAAACAGATTTTCTATTAACAAAATCATGTATTTCTTTGTATTCAATATAAGGGTTTATTACATGCACTAATGAACATTTTTTCTTAAGTAATTTGGAGTTGCCTTCAATGTTGAGATTTTTTACTTATTAATACTTTGGGACAATTTCATTTCTCTTATTAAGGAAGGAGTACTCCTGCTGCAGCTGCTAAGTTGCCTCAGTCGTGTCCGACTCTGTGCGACCCCATAGATGGCAGCCCACCAGGCTCCCCTGTCCCTGGGATTCTCCAGGCAAGAACACTGGAGTGGGTTGCCATTTCTTTCTCCAAGGAAGGAGTACAGTCTTATTTAAAATATGATTTTAAAATTTTAGGCTTTCTGGTCAGGAAAATGTCATCATATAATGTCTAACATTTATTTTTGAGTAATATTTTCAGTTGATAATAAGCCCAAAGAATTCATGTTTATTTGACAATTTTTATTTTTAAATACATTTATGATTTTGTTCTTCCAGTGTTACTGAGGTATAATTGACTTATAGCACTGAATAAATTTAAGGTGCATAGCATAATAATTTGAGTTACATACATCATGAAGTGATTATCACAATAAGCTTAGGAACATCCATTATCTCATGTAGTTACAAAATTAAATAAAAAATTTAATGGAAGACTATTTTTTCCTTGTAAAGAGAATTCAGGATTTACTCTCAACTTTCATATATAACATACATACAGCAGTATTAATTATCTTTATCATGGACATTTTATCCCTAGTACCTATTTATCTTATAACTGGAAGTTTGTACCTTTGACTTCCTTCATCCATTCCCGCCATACCCTACCTCTGACAACCATAAATCTAATCTCTTTTTATGAGTTTGTTTTTGAAGTATAATTGACTTAAGACACTGTGTTAGTTCCTTGTACACAACATAGTGATTTGATATTTCGGTACATTTCAAAATGATTACTGCGGTAAATCTACTTATACTCTGTCCCCATACAAAGATTAAATAATTATTGATTATATCCCCCAGACTGTACACTTCATTCTTGTGACTCATTTATTTTGCAACTGGAAGTTTGTACCTCTTAATCTCTCTCACCTATTTCTTTCCTCCCTCAACCCCCTCTTCTCTCACAACCACCTGTTTGTTCTCGGCATCTGTTTAAAAAACCCTGTTCTGTTTTGTTATATTTGTTAATTTGTTTTATTTAGTTTATCTTTTTGGCCACACCACTTGGCATGAAGGATCTTAGTTCTTCAACCATGGATCAAACCTGTGCCCCCTGTAGTGGGAGCTAGGAGACTTAACCACTGGATTGTCAGGGAAGTCCCACTTTTCTTTTTTTAGATTCTGCATATAAGTGAAATCATACAGTGTTTACTTTTCTCTATCTGACTTTTTTTTTACTTAGCATAATGGCCTAACTTTATCTGTATTGTCACCAATGGCAACATTTCATTCTTTTTTGTGGCTTTGTAATACTCCATTGTGTATATATGCCAGATCTTCTTTATCCATTCATCTGTTGATGGGCACTTAGCTTGCTTTCATAGCTATTGTAAATAACACTGCAGTGAACATAGGGGTGCACGTGTTTTTTTCAGATTCGTGTTTGCTGGATTGTATGGTGGTTCTATTTTTAATTTTTTGAGGAATCTCCTTACTGTTTGCCATGATGGCTGCACCAGTTGACATTCTCACCAACAGTGCATGAGGGTTCTCTTCTTCACAACCTCACCAGCACTTGCTATTTGTTATCTCTTTGATAATAGCCTTTCCTGTGGGTGATTTTAATTTGCATTTCCCTGATGATTATGATATTGGGCATCTTTTCATATGCTTGTTGGCCAGCTGTATGTCTTATTTGGAAAAATGTCTGTTCAGATCTCTGCCTGTTTATTAATAGGATTGCTTGTTTCTTAAATGTAGAGTTGTATGAGTTCTTTGTGTATTTGGAATCTTAACCCCTTATCATATAAATTGCTTGTAAATAGATTCTTTCATTCAGTTGGCACCCTTTTTGTTTTGTTGATAGTGTCCTTCACTGTGCAGAAGTCTCTTAGTTTGAGGTAGTCTCATTTGTTTACTTTGGTTTTGTTTCCCTTGCCTAAGGAGACATCCAAAAAAAAAAAAAAAAAAGAAATGCTGCCAAGATTGATGTCAAAGAGCATACTGCCTATGTTTTTAAGTCTTTAATCCATTTTTAATTAATTCTTGTGCGTGGTGTGAGAAAGTATTCCAGTTTGGTTCTTTCTGCATGTAGCTGTCTAGTTTTCTCAAATACATAATTTCAAGGGAATTTTATTTAACTTTATTTATTTAGTTTTATTTAGACACACAAGTCACTTGCAAATAGGATTCTCGCTGACAGTTTTCATATTAAAATATTGAAGTAGGCAGACAGAGAAACAATGTTTAGTTTTGCATGTATACTTCATAATGTCGCATGATCTCAGAAGTTAAGATAGGCTTCCCAGCTACCTGGCAGGGTCACTGTAACATAACGAATGTTCACTACATTGATCAAATATTGCATGATTGAACATAATGGAAACTCAGTTCCACGTGTCCAGCACACATTTCACAGCGTTTAGTTGTAGACTCTTGAAAGAAATGACCTGACATTGAACAGTTTTATTTTATATTCCCTCTCAAATTCTGAATGTAAACCAGATTCTGGAAAAGGAACTTCAGTTCCAAGGAAACGTTCCTTTTTAATTGTTTTATATTTTAAAGACTCACATAGTGTGGGAGAACACTTTTAGTTTAATTTTCACAGATTTGTAAACCAGAGAAAGGAAAGTCTGAACCTCTGTGTTCTGTGTTCTTGGTGGGCTTGGCCAGGAATGTAGCCACTCAGTTAATGGGCAGGAAGAGATCCTGTGGGAAGTGAGCTGTCAATCGCGGTGGCACTGCCGTCATTTCTTCTCTAGCGTCTCTGGAGTTAGACCGTCTGGGTTTAAATTCTGGCCCTGTCATCACTGGATGCATGACTTTGGGCAAGTTACTTAACCTCTCTGTGCCCGAGTTTCTTCTGTATATCTGAGGATAATCTTTTTTAAGAAATTAAAAAGTTTTTTTTTTTTTTTTGAAGTACAGTTAATTTACAATGTTGAGTTAGTTTCAAGTATACAGCAAAGTGATTCAGTTATAACTAAGGATAATCTTAATACCTATTCTGTAGTGTTATTACATGTGAGATAAACCACCTAAAGTGCTTACACAGTGTCTGGCCTATAGAAAGCATTTAGTAAGTGTTGGCTACTATTATTAGTATGAGTTTTAGGAATCATAGGTTTTTTTAAGCTAGTAGGACTCTCAACATTCATTTGATTCAGGTCATTGTCCAAAATCTCTTATTTTTATTCCAGTCTAGCAGATAAGATAGTTTTTCTATTTATTAGAATAATAGTAAATAAATAATAATAAAATGGTTTCATTAACAGGATGCTCCAAACTCTTCTAAAAGGTAG
Organism: Cervus canadensis; assembly: GCF_019320065.1. Classification (NCBI taxonomy): domain Eukaryota; kingdom Metazoa; phylum Chordata; class Mammalia; order Artiodactyla; family Cervidae; genus Cervus; species Cervus canadensis. The sequence continues at coordinate 10,233,722 of NC_057399.1, read as the reverse complement.
TCAACTAGATGGCAGTCTTCCTTCAAGGAGGAATAATGTTTCTTTGAAAATCCAAATGCTTTTGAACGGTGGTGTTGGAGAAAACTCTTGACAGTCCTTTGGACTGCACGAGATCAAACCAGTCAATCCTAAAGGAAATTGGTCCTGAATATTCATTGGAAGGGCTGGTGCTGAAGCTGAAGCTCCAATATTTTGGCCACTTGATGTGAAGAACTGACTCATTGGAAAAGACCCTGATTGATGCTGGGCAAGATTGAAGGCAGGAGGAGAAGGGGACACAGAGGATGAGATGGTTGGATGGCATCACCAACTTGATGGACCTGAATTGGAGCAAGCTCCGGGAGTTGGTGATGGACAGGGAAGCCTGCCATGCTGCAGTCCATGGGGTCGCAAAGAGTCGGACACAAATGAGTGACTGAACTGAACTGAAAAGCATAAAAATGGCCACTCTCCTGGAGGTGGTGTTCCTGGTAATGGGTGCATGACCCATTCGTCCCTGCACATTTCAGGAGCTGCCTTTCTCCTTTCCATTGGGTTATTGGGAAGCTTGCTCCAGGGCTGAGTGCAGACAGCCATTTGGTGATTTTCCGTGCTGTTGACATGCATTGCAGATGTTTGGGAGCACAGGGAGAGAGGGATAATTGAGATGACATAGCTCTATGCTCCTGTTTCAAATGAAGGTTGAGAGTTAATAGAGTACAGCTGAAGTCACTTGATCACTCACCTGCAGAGAAAAGGCAGGTAATAACATACATGGGTTAAGTGGGTTGAGTACAAGGGGAAAACCCTGCAGTGCAGGCAGAGTAATAAATGTCAGTGAACACGTGGCTGTGATATTGGGTAGAGTGGGGAGTGGTGCTGGCCATGGTGAGCTAAAGAACATAAGACCCGTGGAAAGGGGCACATCCGCTCAGCTCTGTCCCCAGTAACAACAACAGAACACTCCGAAGGCACACCGTGTACTAATAAGAGCAAGTGCATCTGTTTGCCCCATATGACATGCATGTCATCAGTTTGCAACCTCCAAACAAAGGTCTTTGGGCCGCATTCCAACTTCTCACCTGCTATAGGGATTCCCTTTCTCACCTCCCTATTTGAACACTTTTGGAGAGTGGCCACTTCCTCACGAGGCTCTCTGCTGAACCGAAACTGTCTCTTTGAGCTGGCTGCAAGTTGTCCTCCTTTGTCCCTCTGTAGAGATGTGGAGTAAGACACGTCTTTGATAGATGATAACTTCCCATAGGAGGTAAGAGTTGTCATGCTGCGCTTCCCCACTGCCCCCGTCCTTCTTCAGCTGTGACATGACATGGTTTCTAGGCCTCACTGTCTGGTTCCTGTCCTCCAGAGCTGCTTGTTCAGAAGCCTCATGATGGGAACTGCAGGTCTGAGGGTAAGGCGGCACTTGCACACACCTTGTAACTTTGATTTCCAAGAGGCCAAGCAAATAGGGACATCTGTCCTGCCAAGTCCTGTCTTCCTCCTCTGACATATTTTGGGTCCATCAGAGAATGGGGAAGGAAAGATCTCACTTTTGCAAAGCCATGTGGAAAAGTGGAAGGATTTTCCTGAGAAAGGAATTTCTTTGAAGATGATAGGTGTTTGCCCTGGGACCCTGAGCTGCTCTGAGAACAGAAGGTGATACAGAAGCCTACTCTGGAAACTCAGCCTTCTCCTCTCTCCTCAGCCTCTCTCAAGATAGTTGCAACCTCCACAGCCTTCCTCAGTGTTCATTCAACCCACAGGAAACCTGTATCCCATTTTAATCCACTTTATGGGAATGCTACTGACCACCTTGGCCTCCTCCTCCCCTCAGGCTGGGCCATCTTTTCCAGCCCCTTTTCTCCACACTCCAGCAGCACCAGCTCTAGGCATTGGGCAGCCCAGCGGTTCTGAGATTTTCAGATAAAAGGTGTTGCCAGTCCTTTATTGGTGAAGGGGAGAAGGTATGTACAAATACTTTGGGTGCCCTTAGTCTTACAGGGGTAGGAGAACTTGTCTAATGCCCACCCTGCTCCCTAGGGCATGGGAAAGCAATGGGTGTTGCTCCATGAACTCTACACTTTCTTACCTCCTCTGCTTTTGACCAACAGTCCCCACCTCTGCCACCCTTCAGGCTGTATGTATGGGGTCAGAAGTGATTAGTGAGTGAACGTGCATGTTGGGCCTGCTCTGCAGAAATCACATGAAATCACAACTCCGTATAGGCCCTGCCTTAAGATAACAGCCTCACATCTGGTGGCCCTTTGAACTCAGAATGGAAGCTCTAAAATCAAATCCAGAAATGCTGGTAGCATTCCACCGTGCTTTCCCAGTGCTAAGTTAGAATTTACTTCCAAGTAACCTCTACAAACAGTGGGAAGAGGGTGGCCTGGATTTTCTCCCTTCCCCAGATTCTTCCCATACAGTGCAGACTGCTTTAGCTTTGATAAATGTGCATGAGACACTTTCTCTAGTTTCAAGAAATGGTCTAGGTAGAATTGTTATATGGATTTCCCCCTATTGGGTGAGCCTTTGTAGCATGAAGTTGTGAGAGGGAAGGGGTTCAATGCATGGGTTTTCTTCTTTTTTAAAAAATTTTATTGAAGTATAGTTGATTTACAGTGTTGAATTAACTTCTGCTGTACAGAGTGACTCAGTTTTATACATATATATGTATATATGTTCTTTTTCATATTCTTTTTCATTCTGGTTTATCACAAGATATTGAATATACTTCCTTATGCTGTACAGTAGGACCTTGTTTATCCATCCTATATGTACTACTAGTTTGCATCTGCTGTTAATAATCTCAAACTCCTTCCCTCCTCCACCTCCCTTCCCTTGGGAATCACAAGTCTGTTCTCTCTGAATTTCTGTCTCTGTTTCATAGATATGTTCATTTGTGTGGTAGTTTAGATTCCACATAGAAGTGATACCAAATGGTATTTGTCTTTCTGACTGACTTGGCATAACATGATAATTTCTAGGTCCATTCATGTTGCTGCAAATGAAATTATTTCATTCTTTTTTATTTCTGAGTCATATTACATTGCTTATATATGTAACACGTCTTCTTTATCCGTTGATCTGTTGATGGGCATTTAGGTTGCTTCCGTGTCTTGGCTATTGTAAATAGTGTTGCTGTGAGCACAGGGTGCGTGTATCTTTTCGAATTAAAGTTTTGTCTGGTTATATGCCCAGGAATAGGATTGCTGCATCATATGGCAACTTTTAGTTTTTTGAGGAATCTCCAGATTGTTTTCTATAATGACTGCACCAGTTTACATTCCTCCCAACAGTGTAAGAGGCTTCCCTTTTCTCCACACCCTCTCCAGCATTTATTATTTGTAGACTTTTTAATGATGGCCATTCTGACTGGGGTGAGGCGGTATCTTGTTGTTTTTCTTCCCTGGCTGCACTGGGTCTTTGTTGCGGCACGTGGGTTTCTCCCATTGTGGCTAATGGGACCTTAGTTCCCCAACCAGGGATTGAACCCACGTCCCCTGCATTGGAACGCGGATTCTTAACCACTGTACCACCAGGGAAGTCCTTCATATAGCAGTCTTTATTTAAAGTCTATTTTGTCTGACATGAGTATTGCTACTCCGATTTTCATTTCCATTTACATGCATACCTTTCTGTATCCCCTCACTTTGTTTGTATCCTTAGATCTGAAGTGAGTCTCCTGTAGACAGCATGTATATGAGTCTTGCTTCTGTATCCATTCAGCCAGTCTCTGTCTTCTGGTTGGAGCATTTACTCCATTTACATTTAAGGTAATTATTGATATGTTTGTTCTGATTGCCATTTTGTTAATTGCTTTGGATTTGTTTTTGTAGCTGTGTTTTTTTTTTTTTTTTAATTCCCTTTTCCTTTTGTTCTCTTGTAATCTGATGACTCTCTCTCTGTCTCTCTCTCTCTCTTTTTTTTTTTTTCCGGTTGTGCCGCTGTGCCTTGCGGGATCTTAGTTCCCTAACCAGAGATTGAACCCAGGCTCCCACAGTGAAAGCGCCAAGTGCTAACTACTGGACTGCCAGGGAACTCCTTGATGACCATCAAGGAGTGTTTGGATTGCTTTTTCTTTTGTGTGTGTGTATCTGTTGTAGATTTTTGGTTTGCAGTTAACAATGAGATTTTGATATAGCAGTCTGTATATATACAAGATTGTTTTAAATTGGTTATCTCTTAATTTCAACTGCATTTCCAATGTTCTGCGTTTGTACTCTCCTCATGAGAGAGTACAAAACCTTGCTGGTTTTGATACCATATTTGTACGCACATGATTTCCTGTCGTTACTGTATGTTTGCTTTTACCCGTGGGCTTTTCCATTTGTAATTCTCTTGTTTCTAGAAAAGTTGTTAGAGAAGTCCCTTTAGCATTTGTTGCAGAACTGGTTTGGCGGTGCTGAATTCTGTTAGCTTTTGCTTGTCTGTAAACCTTTTGATTTCTCTGTTGACTCTGAATGAGGGCTTTGCTGGGTGTAGAGTATTCTTGGTTGTAGGTTCTTTCATCACTTGAAATATATATTGTGCCACTTCCTACTGGCCTGCATGATTTCTGCTGAGAAACAGGCGGATAACCTTATGGTAATTCCTTTGTATGTTATTTGTTGCTTTTCCACTGTTGTCTTTAATATTTTTTTTCTTTGTCTTTCATTTTTGTCAGGTTGATTATGATGTGTCTTGCTGTGTTCCTTTTTGGTTTATCCTGCCTGGGACTCTCTGCACTTCCTGGACTTGGGTGACTGTTTCTTTTGCCATGTCAGGGAATTTTTCACATGTCAGGGAGTTTTTCACATTTTTAAAATCTCTCCAAATATTTTCTCAGGTCCTTTCTTTCTTCTCCTTCCGAGACCCCTATAATGTGAATGTTGATGCATTTAAAGTTGTCCCAAAGGTTTCTTAGACTAACCTCCTTTCTTGTCATTCTGTTTTCTCTATTCTGTTCCACAGCGGTGATTTCCATCAGTCTGTTTCCCAGGTCACTTATTTGTTCTGCCCCATTTATTCTGCTATTGATTCCTTCTAGTGTATTTTTCATTTCAGTTATTGTTCATGTCTGTTTGTTCTTTAAATCTTCTAGCCCTTTGCTAAACACTTTTTGTATCTTCTTGGTCTGTACCTTCATTCTTTTTCTGAGATCTTGGATCATAATTGTTCTGAATTCTTTTTCAGGCAGATTGCCTATCTTCACTTCACTTAGTTATTCTTCTGGGGTTTTCTTTAGTTCTTTGTTTGGAACATATTTCTCTGTTAGCTAATTTTGTTCAACTTTCTGTATTTGTGGACTTCTTTCTGCAAAGTGAAGGGTTGTACGTCTTCTTCCTTCTGCTGTCTGCCCCCTGGTGGGTGAGACTAGGCCAGGGGCTTGTGCAGGCTTCTTGTGGGAGGTAACCACGAATAGGTTTACCTGTGTTTTCATTTTAAGGTCCTCTAAAACAAATTAGTAGGTATGTTCTGGGTCACCTGAACCCAGCTGCTTCTGCTGAGGCTCTCCGTTGAGCTGCGCTCAGTGGCTTCAGTCACGTCCTGGCTCTGTGACTCTGTGCACTGCAGCCCGCCGGGCTCTTCTGTCCGTGGGGATTCTTCAGGCAGGAAGACGAGTGGGTTGCCATGCCCTCTTCCAGGGGATCTTCCCAACCCAGGGGTCGAACCCAGGTCTCCTGCATTGCAGGAGGATTCTTTACTATCCGAGCCCCCAGGGAAGCCCTGAGGCTATTTAAAAAGTATAAAGAGGGTATATTCCGGCACTGGACTGCTGTGTTCAAATTTCCTCTCTCCGTCCCAGCTGTGTGATACAGGCCGGCACTCACACCCTGAGTGCCTTTAGCTGCGAAAGCGCGGCAGTAATTGTTCCTGCTCTGGGGTCCCCGTGAGCTCTAGGTGAGATTATGTTTGCAAAGCCCGTTGCCTAGTGCTTTATGAGCATCAGCACTCAATCATCGTTCGATTTGCGTGTATTATCTGGATGGCCCCACGATTGTCAGTAGCTCATGAGAAAAAAACAAAGGTGGATTTAATAGAGAAGTGATGTGTTAGAGTTGAGTGAAGGCCAAGTGATATTACAGTGTGCTGAATAAATGAAGTTTTCACAGTACTTTAAATAAAGAAAGGCAGTGTGATAATTGAGTCATCACACCAGGCAGGCTGAACTCAAAGAGACATGCCTGGGAACAATTGGTACTGTGCTTGTGTTAAGAGCTGCAACTTATTTTTCAGCAAAACCTCATTTATTCCTTTAAATATCTGTGTTGTTAAGATGTTTTTATTGGTCTTGTCATTTTCTGTGCATTTAAGTCATAAGTCTATTTGGCTTTTACATGGAAGATATAAGCATGAGTTTACATCTAGTTTGAACATATTCAGGTAACTCACTGTATAATAAAGCCAGTTACCTAATGCATTTGAAAAGGTATCCCTGTGGTTTCAAGTACTACCCTAGGTCTTTTGCATTGGAATTCAGATGGAGGGAATGAGCAAATGTTTTTCCTCTTGGTGGAGGGCTCTAACTCCCAGTTAGGGTGTGGTGGACCAGAGCAGAGACCTTGAGCGTGACCTCAGAAGCAAAGCCTGCCGAACTGACCACTCTTCAGCACCGGCAGTCTGAGCGCGGGCTGGCGGCTTCTCCAGCTCTAACCCCAGAGCTCTCTGTGTGGACTTGACCCTGTGACCCGTCGGCCACAGTGTTACTGGTTGTGTTAGTGTTGTGTTAGTCGCTGCACCGTGGCCGACTCTTCGTGACCCCATGGACTGCAGCCCACCAGGCTCCTCTGTCCATGAGGTTTTCCAGGCAAGGATACTGGAGTGGGTTGCCATTTCCTTCTCCAGGGGAGAAGGGATCGAACCCGGGTCTCCTGCACTGCAGGCAGATTCTTTACCGACTGAGCTACTTTCTGGTATTTCTGCCTTTGCAGTCAGGATCTTTGAGACGGCTCTAAGGGAGAAAATGTCTCCTGTTACTTATGTAACCTGGATGTCAGCAGGGGTTCCACTGCCTAGTGAGATCTAGAGGGGATTAATCCAAACTTCCCATCCCTGCCATACCTGACTCTGGAAAAGGCCAGTGCCTTTCTGGCACACGTGTGGATTTCCACAGACCTTGTGCTCATGCTAACGTCTGTCCCTGTTTCTGCTTGTGCAGGGAGATTATTTTCCCCTCTGCATCTTCTTTTATCCCCACTTTGATTTCCATCCAGACGTAGAATTTGTCCCTTTCTTTCATTTCCACTAAAACCTCCAAGACTTCTGCTTGTATAGTAAACTAAACTGAAGGTTTAGGGGTATTTGGTGGGAGAGAGTGTAGGGAAGGGTAGAGGAGATTTTATTTTATAGCAAATGAAGGACAGGGGAGCCTGGCATTCTGCAGTCCATGGGGTGACCAAAGAGTCGGGTATGACTCAGTGACTGAACAAAATGACTGGATATCAAATGTTTAATGCTTCTGTTCTTCCAGATCTTTTGGCCACTCTGCCCTCTTCCCCTTTCACCTTTCTCTTTCCTTCTACTCCTAAATTTCTAGTCCTTTCAAACCTAACTGTTCTCCTGTCTCTATTTCAGCCTTGTCTTCAGAATCTCACTTTTCTCCCCCACCTCTTGTCAAGAGAGTCTCCCTAACAGTGTCCTTCCCAAGATGCATTCCGTTGTTGGGGAGCTAGATTGTGGGCTGCACCTTGCGCTGATTGAAGCTCTTCACTTTACATTCCTCTTGTCTGGGAATGAAACAAATATCATCTGAGTGCTTACAAAGCGCTTTCACCTACATGAGCCCTTGGGTGAGATATGCCCATTTTACAGATATGGAACAGAAGCTCAGAGAGGTTGAGTGAATTATCCAAAGCTACATAGCCAGATGAGTTGGGGAGTAGAAATCTGCACCCAGATCTGAAGATTTTCATCTGTGACCTGTGTCATCGTACACAGATACGATGTACACAGGATGAATGCTGTCTGAACCTTCTGGCGTCAGGGGCCACACGGATTCCACTGTAGATGATTAACATGGGCTAAGCCAGTCGGCCTGAACGGGGTGTGTCGGGGCAGCCCCGGCAGCCGCAGTCGGTGTGTGCATTCTGCGGGAGTAGGACTGCCGGTTCCCACCCCATCCCTACTCTCCCTTTCCTCTTTTGCTGGCTAGCTCTTTCTCATCTTCAGGTCTAGGTGTAGAACTGGCTACATAATGTGTGGGACTCAGTACAAAATGAAAATGTTGGGCCTCTTGTTCAAAAGTTATTAAGAATTTCAAAATGGCAGCAGAACATGAAGCTAACTATTGGACTCTTGGAAGCAACTATACCATCACATGCCCAGGAAGGCAGACCTGTAGGGAGGTTACACCCCCCAGGAAGCATCCTCTGGCTCCCCATTCTGAGCTCCCCACTTTGAGCTTATTACACGCTGTCTTTGTTTCTTCTTTATGCACCTGTTCCCCTATTACCCTGCGAGACCTGTGTCCTGTTCACTGCTGTTCCCATGTTCCCAACACAGGCCCTGACAAAAAGCAGGGGCTTAGTAGATGCCCTCTGGGGGATTGGGGCCCCTGGAAGTGGGACCTGGAGGAACCAGGTGGTGAATAGTCATGTCCAGGCAGGACCCACGAGGCCCGTAAGAGTTTAGACCAGTCATGACTGAGGCTGTGGGACTGGCAAGGATTTAGGGCATGGGGTGCAGGTTGGATAGGGACTGATTTTCTCTTCAGGAGACTGTCAATCATTTACCGCCCAGAGCCTCAGAGGCCCTACTGCTCAGGACCACGCAGGGTGTGAGCAGCCGGGAGATGGGGCACCGGCAGAGGACCGGCTCAGAGAGCATGGAAGGGACAGCCTGACCCATACTGGGCCTTCCCTAGCCTCCTTAGGCTTCTCAGGCCCCCTCTCCCCTTAGCTGCCCTCCTTGCTCAGTGGTGGGTGTGGGAACAGATGTATTTTCCTAATGTCTCCTCATAGCCAAGGGAAAAGAGGGGGCAGAATTCTCAAAGTTTCAGACAGCAGAGAGCCTCAAAGGCAAGTATGTCCTTAGGGATTGCTGATCCTTGAGCCCGGGTGATGTCAGAGCTCAGTTTCTCTTTTCATTTCTCTCGGGTTGTAAGGCAAGATTTGAGACTAAGATCTGGCTGAAACCCCGAAAGGGCTCTGATTGGCTGGGCTTAGGTAATGAGCACATCTTTAAGCCAATCTCTGTGTCCAGGGAATTGGACAGCCCTTGTGGCTCAGCTGCAGTGTGGGAGACCTGGGTTTGATCCCTGGGTTGGGAAGATCCTCTGGAGAAGGGAAAAGCTACCCACTCAGTATTCTGGCCTGGAGAATTCCATGGACTGTACAGTCCTTGGGGTCACAACGAGTTGGGACACAACTGAGTGACTTTAACTTTCCTTTCTGTGTCCAGGGAAGGGAGCAAGGATGGTTCCTCCAGGGTCCCTCCCATAGGTCCCTCTCGTCCCCCAACAAACAGAGCCCTGCTGCCGGGGGAGGGGCAGGAATGGGCTGGACAGGCGGAGCAGCCAGTGACTACTGGTGCGTTTTCTGTTTTCTTTTTAAACCCAGCACCACGTCCTCTCCCTGACCTTGGCTTCTGAGCCTCTGGAGTCCGATCCCGTGAGGATTCTTATAGAGAGGAGACTGCTGAGCATGGAGAACAGTCTGGAAGGTCAGGGCTGTGGCTGGTGCCCCAGGTTCAGTGTTTTCTAGAAGCCTTTCCCACCTTGCTTCAGAGCATATCATCCCAGGGTCGTCTCCGCAGCACAGGGCAAGGAGACTGCCAACCAGTGTTTTCTCAAAGTTCTTCAACTCCGGAACACTTCTCGTTGAGGCTCGGAAATAGTCTTTAGTTTCACCTCAAAAACAAGCTAATCATAACCAAAGAAAGTCAAAGAGACCCCTAAATGAAAGAATGAGGTGCCCACCATCCTTGCGTCCTTTCCTTTAGACTTCAGTTACCACAGAGCTGCTCCCCGAGGCCAAGCAAGGCATGAAGAACTCTACTCATGATGGTGATGAGCATTTTCTTGAGTCCCGAGAGAATTTTCAGAAGTGTTAGGAGGAAAGGCCAAAATTTTCTCCAGTTGATTCCGTATTTAGTGGGGAAATAGGAAGACTTCTCAGTAACCTGAGGTGGTGGAGCAGTGTCTCCCTGCTGTGGTTGTTCTGGGTCAAGTGTGAGGAACGAGCTGGATCTCAAAGTGAGAAAATCCAGGTTCCATGCTTCCCTCTCAGGACTGTCTGCTTGACCTTGGCTCCTGTCTTTGGTCCTCAGCTTAGCCCGTGTGTGAAGTGAGGCGCTGGACAAGCTGACCCCTGAGGTTCTTCTTAGCTCCTAATTTCTGTGAGTCTAGATCAGGTAGAGAAGGCGGACTAATCAGGATTCTGGTTCTGTCCCTGCCTTCACCATGGCTCATTCGGTGACCTGAGATAACCTTGTTGGACCTGTTCCCCACTCTTGACCCTCCTGTGTCGCAGAGGAGGGCTGTGTAGAAGGTGGCCAGGGTTCAGGAGACCTGCTCCCTACAGGCTCACCACTGAGGATCCTGTGCACTGGGAAACCCCAGCCTGGACCTGCCTTCTCGTGAAGTCTGTGGGTCCAGCCCCCGTTCTGGGGCCCCCCACCCAGTCCCATGGCCTCAGGCCTCCCTGGCCGGCTTTGGCCACGTTGGCTCTGCTTAGTCTTCCAGACCTGGAAACCAACACAGACACGCCTCAGCCACACATTCAACTCTGCAGGAGCCTCGTCAGGGACTGTTCCGAGCCAGTGAGAGAGCTTGATGCTAGGGGAGGTGGGGACATGGAGGAGGTAGACGTACCTCCCATCCGTGGGGAACTCACGGTCTGGGGTGGAGAGGAAGGGCCAGCACGGGCCTGTACCCAGTGTGGTGGGAGAGGCACAGCAGAAGAGAACATCGCAAGTTGAAGGAACTGAGAGGGCATTGGGATGAGACCTTGAAGGGTGGGGTGGGCTTGAGATGGAGCTGCAGACTCGGGGCCAGGGTGGTGAAGGAAGTGCAGACAGTCTGCAGGGTCCGGGGGAGGTGGGCCATGTGTCTGGAAGGAGCTTGGGACCGAATCTCCACAGGCTGTCATGGCCTGGAGTGGGAGTCAGGGCTAGGGAGGCAGTGAGGCTTCTGAACTGGTCAGGAACCTTCTGGTTGCAACTGCTGGGAACTGAACTTGAACTAACCTAGGCAGAAAGAGTGGCTCATTGAGAGAACTGACCATCTGTGGACCAGGGGTCTGCTGTCCTTCAGAAACAGCTGGCCCGGTGCTCGGACACCACCAGCAGGGCACATCGTTTGATCCCGTTTCTCTCTGTGCTGGCTTCGTTTTCCTCTTCTGTGTTGGCGACTTCTCTGCCTTGGAAAGAGACTGACTGGCCCAGGTGAGGTCAGCTTCCCTCCCCAGGACTGTCACCAGAAGGCAGCAGGGCTGCTCTGCTCCTGTCTGCAAAGGCAGCGTCTGGAGGAAGGGGCATGCTGGGCAGACTCTCCCAGAGCTACCCCCGAGTTTCTGAGCAGAAGGATATGGCCTGATCTGACCTGCATTTGGGGAAGAGTAGGCATTAAAGACAGTTTTTTTCCTTTTATTCATAAAAACAAATTTGCAACAATTTATTAAAAATTGATACCATGCAATAGGGGTACGAGAAACTCCTCATTTACATTTGATTCTGGCAGTTCCAGTCTAATTTAAAGCATTTGTGCACTAACGTTCATTGGAAAACACCTTCAGGCTGAAGCCTCTTAGGAAATGTATGGTGTGTTTGCTGCATATAAAAGAACAGAACTGTTAAATAGCTAGAGTCACTTCTGTGGGTCTTGTTATTTGTGGGGAAATTGAAAAAAAATCGGGTGAACCTACAGTATCATTAAGACAGAGAATGTACTGTGTGGGTTAATCTAGAAGACTGTGCACGCTCAGGAGTCACAACGGGTCACAGACGCACACACTCACCTCCGACTGTCTGATACTTTTGTGTTTTTTTCCTGCTATGTTGGATTAATATTTCTACAGGTATTGTTTTTGTGTGTGTGTGTGTGTGTATACATTATGTACAATGAATTGTCTCTTTCCCCTTGAAAAATTAAATGTGATCCTTTAAATTAAATCTGGTTTGGTTAAATCAAGAAAGCAAGTAAATACTGTAATACACAGTGAGTGACAACACCGATTTTTAGTGCCTAGACAGACAGTGACTTCAACTTGACCTGTGATGTGTTAGCATTCTTTTCCCCCCTAAAAGCCATGTTCCTCCATAACCTCTCTTTGGGGGAGGGGAGGGGAATGCTGTGCTACGTGAAATAGGGTGTTTGGAAATGTTGGTGATGGTTGAGATTCCCTTGGGCCCTTTTGTGGAAACCTGGTGGTGACAGCGCTGTATTCCTGACTTCAGTGGTCTGGGAAGAGATTATTGCCTGCCTGCTGAAGCTGCCGTTAGGTTTCTGTAGGGAGCTGAGCGAGTGCTCGGTTGTGGAGACGTCCCGGACGTTGTCACTCAGGCCTTTCTTTAGCAGAGAATGAACCTGTCTAGGAATGTCACAGACGTCATCGGGAGCCCCTCTCCCGCTGGGTGGATCCTGGCAGAGGGCTGTGCTGGGTGCTTCTCTGGGCCGCAGCCCTGACTGTCCTGAAGGTCATGGTCATCCTGATACCTCACGGGTCAGGGCCGCTTCACTGATCGGTAGGAAGCTTTTCTGGACAAGATCAAGTTTTGATCCTCAGAGCGACCCTGTGAGGTAGGCAGGACGGGTGTTATTTCAACCCCAGTTTGTTAGTGAGGGGAGACAGGCTCAGAGAGACATGACCTGCCCAGGGTCATGGAAGGACTTAGCAGTGGAGCAAGGGCCCCAACCCAGGTCTGTCTCACTCCCAGGCCAGTGCTCTCTGGGCTTCCTTTAAAAGGGAAGAGCGATCTTATGAATGAGAGTAAGTATGCTGATTGATCACCCCCACCCCGCCCCGGTCCCCACCAAGGGCAGAGCCTGCAGCTTGTCTGGATGAAGGCCGCCTTCTGGAAGGTAAGGGAAGCTCTCAGCTAACAACATTCTCCCCATGACTGCGGGATGTTCTCTAGCGGATGCCCCCGATTCACTTTGGTCAGAAACAAAGTCAGTGGAAAAAAAACAAAACAAAACCCCAGCCAGCCCTTGGGCCCTGATGAGAGAGGTTAAAGTGCACAATCTTTCTTTATCGTGTTTGCTGGGAACAGACATTCTGTGATTAGCCCGGGTGTTCCCCTTATTATGGGGAGCACCTGATAGGAACACAAAGACATGGGCGGCATGGAAGGTGCATGGCCGACTGTGGGTGAATGCTGCAGCGCGTGTCTGCAGTGACGTGCCCTAAATCCCCACGGTCCCGGAATGGGTGTTATTGTGTTAATGTGTGAGTCGGCCTACGGGTACCCCAGCCCTTGGCCCGCAGAGCTGTGCCTGGCCCCCCTTCCCGCAAGACTCCCTGTTCCAGGAAGGCTGGGGTTGGCTGGGCTGGCCGCTGGAGGCTTGGCTGCCCTGCCTGCCTCCTTCCCCAGGGGGGAGACAGGCTGGCCCGGGGGCCACTGCCAGTGGCGCGTGTGGAGCGGCAGAGGCGGTTTCTCCGGAAGCCTCCGCCTCTTCTCAAGGCTGCTCAGGGCCACTCAGTGACTTCTAGCTGGAGTTGTAGCGACTTTCTCCTTGTCTAGGATTTTTTTTTTTTTTTGCAAAGTTTCAAATATCCTAGCTGCTCTTCCTTGGCAGACATGAAGGAAGAGGTCATTTTCATTCCTCTTCTTTGTGAAAGAATAAAAACTTCACAAATAAGGCGCGAGGTCGGTGCCAAGTGCCCCCCATCCTGTGGACCGCGTGCCATCTGAGCAGCCCCACAAGGCCAGCCGTGGCGCCAGCTGCTCCACAGCCAGAGCCGACAGTGTTCCCGCAGCAGCGGCCTCTGCTCCGTGTGGTTCTGTCGTGGGGAGGCCCCGGCCCCAGGCCTCCCACCCTCACAGGCCTGAGACCATAACTCGGAAAGAGGGTGGCACGTGTCTGTGACGGGGGCTGGCGGTGGGGCTGACGCAGGGGCTGACGCAGCTGGCGTCCACGCCTCCAATGGACGGGAGGTAGGCGTGGTGGAGGATGGGGAGCTGGAGGGACAGCCGGCGCTGGATGCTGTGGCAGGAGAGAGAAGAGAGGAGCGTTAGTGAATGCTAGCTGGCTGCGCTCACCAGGAAGGCCCCTGGACTCGCCTGGGCCAAGAAGCTGATGGTAGGCTTGCAGTTCTCGCTCAGTCCAGGGTCTGACCATCCTGTCATCCAGTCACTTACCTATCTGGCAGGTGTCCAGTGCAGGCCTACCTGTGCCAGCTGCTGCCCGGCAATAACCACGGTGACAGTAAGCAGGGAGGAGGCCGGCTTCTTGAGCTTCCAGTGCTTCCTAAGAACAAGACTTTGCCCTTTGAGCAGGGCTTTGCTGCAAACACAGACAGTTCTCTGCTCTTGCAAGTCTCCAAATGGACTTGGCTTTGGGTTCCATCCCTGAAAGGCTTCTCAGCTGCTCTGTCCTACCTCATTGGTGTCCCTGATGCTGGCCAGTTCCAAAAGGTTCCCTCCTGGTCTTTGGCTTCTTTGGTGACTAGTGTACTCTTTCCAACACTGGAGTGGGGCATTCAGGGCTCCCCAAGATCTGCTTCTTGCCAGGTTCTCCAGGTGAATCTTCTACCCGCTCCCACCAGACATTTTACCCTCTTGTGGCTAGTTTCCCCTAAAACCCTGCTCATGGGCAGTCTTCCAAGCCTCTGCACACGCTGTTTCCCCAGCCTAGAAAGCTCTTCCTCTGCTTTCCCTTTAAGGTCCAGTTTAAATGTCATCTGTTTTGTACTACCCACCCCCACCCCCCCACGCCCCCCCGGAATGAGCTCTTTCCTCCTCTGAGCCCCCACAAGTCTTGGTAAATTCCAAGAAATGCAGTAAAAAACAAAAAACCAAACCTGGGGCTGGGCAAGCAGGATGACAGAGGAGGAGCGGAGAGTCCCTGCTCACTGCCTGCCCTTCTGCCTGCCTTCTCATTAGTCCCCGTGAGCAGCAGGCAGCAGGGCCACCTCAGCTGTCGTGAAGACTGCCTTGGGGGTGCGCACGGGCCACTGCTCCCCTGCCCTGCTGCACCTTGCACAGTGCGCTGCTGCATCTGGGAAGTTGCCTTCCCTGGACTCTCAGGCCACCTTGTGTCCCAGAGGCCACTCAGGGGGAAAATCCCTAGGACTTCACAGAAGCCGCTAGGCAAACGAAGTACTGCTGTTTGCATTAGAAAGATGAGGAAAGGGTACAGAGAACCTGCTCTTCTGGGTACAGAAACAACCAGGACTGGGAAGGTGGGACGACTTCTGTTGAAAGACAGTGCTTCATGGGGCAGTAAATCAACTCACAGGTGCCCCTGGTGTGCAGGCAGGTGTTGGTGGGGCTCTGAGATGCACAGAGCCAGAGGCAGTGCTGCCCCCGTTCCCTGTGGCCCTGCTGGCCAGAAAGGTGTACCCACGTGCTCATGAGAGATGAGTGTGTTGGAGACCTCATTTTGAAATTCAGGTTGAACTTGTATGATGTCATCGGTATTGGCAAAGAGTCCAGGAAAATGGGGAGCTGAAGGATGAACCTGACCTGGGAAAGGGTGTTGTGCCTGAGCATCCTGAGCAGGGTGGGATCTGTGTGTTGCTGTCAGAGCCTCGCGTTCTGCTGTCTGCTAGGATCCTGTTTGCTTTTCCCTGAATTCAGTGCTGGAAGCTGTGTTCAATCCAAGGGACACAGGAAGGACTTACACCTTACCTTCAAGGTGCTTGCACTCTAGTGCACGGAGCTCATAGGTGGATCACTGATGAGTGCCATGTAACCATCAGTGATTATACTGGACCCATCGGCTTCAAGGCCTTGGAGCTAAGTGGGTCGAGAGGCTCTCAACTCTGTGACCACCTGGCCCCAAAGGACACTGCGGTTGGTGAACAGGCTCCTTTTGCTGGCTCCTCCCTGTGCTGTCACTTCCTAGGGAACAAGTTTCAGGGTTGACACTTCTAACTGCTGCTTCTAATCTGCCGTAAACTGGGAAGAACTAAAAATTACCCATGGGGACAAAGCTACCAGAGATGTCCAGGGCTTTGCTTAGATGTCACGTTCTCACTGAGCCTGCTCTGACTTTCCTGTGTAAAATTATACTCTCTTAATTTTTCTCCAAAGCACCTACCATTTACATACAGGGGTTTGCTTTTTTGTTACGTTATTGTCTTGCCAGATAAAAGGTAAACTCCATTAAGGGAAGGAGTTTTATTTGTTTTCTTCACTTCTGTGCTCGATACATATAGGTCTCAGTAAATTAGTGTTAAGTAAATGTATTCATTTTTACATGTAACAAAGGCTGTGTGCCTCCTCAGTTGGTTCAGTCATGTCCCACTCTTCGTGACCCCATGGACTGTAGCCTGCCAGGCTCTTCTGTCCATGGGATTCTCCAGGCAAGTATACTGGAGTGGGTTGCCATTTCCTTCTCCAGGGGATCTTCCTGACCCAGGGATCAAATCCGTGTCTTCTGCACTGCAGGTGGAGTCTCCTGCTGAGCCATCTGGGAAGCCCAACAAAGGAAGAGAACATGGGATTTGATGTTGGACAGACCCAAGTTCAAACCCTATCTCTTGCATTTGGCAACTGGTAAGCTTTGGCAAGTCACCTCACTTCTTTGAGTATTAGTCTTCTTATCTGTAAAATAAGCATTGTAATTTGATCTGTATCATGAAATTACCGTAGAGTTCAAATAAAGTAATGCATGTGAAAACATGGTGCCCATTGTAAATCTTGTGTAGTACCCTTTGGCAGTAATTCCAAAGGAGAAGGTACTTACTGTTCTGGGGAGTTTATATCTTCTATAGGGTCTTTGCACGTTCGAGAGGGCTCTGTTGTGTTCCACTGTAGCTGGGGATTTTGATCGAGGTGATTTTTTAAAATGGCCTTTCCCCCATCTGAATGCAGAACAACAATATTGCAATAATTCTATTAATTTTAAAAAAATCAACATTGTATCTATTTTTAGGATACTGCCCAAGAAGACAGAATGCAGAAGAGCCCATCTCCCCTGAGTTCTCTAAGCCCTTGTCCCTGAGTTGCTCTCTTGAGCCCAAGGCAGGGAGCCTAGAAGCTCCCATCCAGGGATGGACACGGCGTGCTCGAGATGTGGATGGTGTACCGTGGGACCTCCCTTTCTGTAAGAAAAAAGGGAATCAAGTTGACCAATGTAGGTAACATAACTTAGTAATGAGAGGTTCTAATATGAAGGTTCTTTTCAAGGGTGTGTTAGGAATGTAATGACAAAGAAAAAAGAACTCCAAGAATGCCACGGATTGAAAAGAAGAATAATCATAAACTGCTGGTGGGAGTATAAACTGTCACAATCTTTCTGGGAGGTACTGTCAATAAGTATCAAACACTTTAAAAAGTATGTTTCTTTTACTCAGAATTTTCACTTTGAGAAACTATCCCAAAGAAATAGTTAACAATCCCTGTGATGATATATACAAGATGTTTAAATCACTATCCTTTACCATATCAGAAAGTTACAACTAACCCAAATTTGTGCAGTAATAATGGATTTGTTATTTTCTAATATGTTCAAATGGGGCCTCCAAAGAAATACTGTGTAGCCACAAAACATGATGCTTTCAACCTTCTTTGTGCTTCAGACCCACCTGGAGAGAACTAAAGAAATATAAAAACATGACCTCGACCTGAGAGATCCGGATTCATTTGGTTTGGAAAGGGCTTGGGTGCTTTCTTTTTCTGCTACGGGGGCAACCTTATATGTATATATGCCATTTTGCATCCACGTGAGCACAGTCAATTCTCTCCATTCGCGGATTCTGAATTTGTGAACCTGCTGACATCTGTTGGTAACCCCAGAGTTGCATACCCATGATGCTTTCACTGACATTTGATAGCACACACAGCATCAAAAACCTGAGTCACTCTCCCAGCTGAGGTTGAACAAGGCTCTGCCTTCTTGTTTTCGCTCTCATGTTACAAGTATGCCTATTGTGGTCTCTGAAGTACCACACTGTGCGCAGTTCTAGGTTGTGTTGGTGATGATTTCACGGTTTAGAATGGCTCCCTTGCCAAAGGCTGAAGTACCGTCCAGTGTTCTGGTCAGCCTCTTCTTTTGTGGTTTCTCTGTTTTACATCAAACTGAAAAGATTCCCCTTCCCCTGCTGCGATCACAAAAGAAACTCTCCTATGGTTTCTTCTGGTACATCCATGGTGTCACTTTCTTATATTTAAATCTTCTATCCATCTGGAATTTATTTTTGGGTAAGTTGTGAGGTAAGGATCTAACTTTATTCTTTTCCAGGTGGCTACCCATTTATCCCAATGAAATGTACTGAATAATTCATATTTCTCCGCTAATTTGAAGTGCCCAATTTCCTTGTTACTTATCTCAGTCTAAACTTTTTAACAATCAACCCTCAATATATAAGAATTATATTGTTTATAAAATAAAATACTTCTTATATAATAAAAAAGAGACTAAAGATTTTTCACTGATTTAAACAAACTGATTTTATAAAATTAATGACTATATGCTAATGACAGGATGCAAAAAGTAGAGAAGTATTAATGAGTAGTATGCAATAATAGAGAATTTATATAAAATTAAGTTAATTTTCTCACCCACTCTCCTCACATACTGTCCCTTTCACACAGGTGGATACTGTTAACAACCTGGTGTTTATTCTACCAAATCTTGTTTAAAAAATGCACCCATACAAACACATATACATACATGTGTGTACATTTGTGTATATCTTAATTCTGGTCTTCATTGGACTTTTCTTAGAGATCTTTCCATATCTGCACAAATAGATTTTTGTTGTTTGGTTGCTGAGTCATATCTGACTCTGCAACACCAGGGACTGTAGGCCGCCAGGCTCCTCTGACCATGGGATTCTCCAGGCAAGAATACTAGAGTGGGTTGCCATTTCCTTTTCAGGGGATCTTCCTGACCCAGGAATCAAACTTATATCTTCTGCATTGGCAGGCTGATTCTTTACCACTGAGCCACCTGGGAAGCCCTGCACAAATAGATACACCTCACTCCGTAACAGCTGTACCATGGGCCTTGTTGGGGCTGTATCATAGTAAGACCACCCCAAATGACAGGCAGGGAAGTTAATTCCAGCTTTTCTCACCTAGCAGGTAGTGTTACAATAAGCACTGTGTGTCTACACCTTTGACCATGTGCGACTGTTTCCAAGTGGCAGCCTCTTGCTAGGGGAGTTGCTAGTGAATGAGCTTAACACCTGACATTTAGACAGCGCCAGACCAACTTCCAGAACATTGCAGGAAAATGTCCATTTCTGTATGCTCTTAGCAACACTGGTGCCCTTTTAAAAAATTTTGCCTAAATGTAGGCAAAAAATGGACTGTTGTTCTTCAAGTGGTTGGTGGGATTGAGCATCATGTCATCTTACAGACTATCCCTTTCCTGTACATAGATGAGGTGTGTTTGAAACTGTAATGCTGGGAGAAGTCTGAGTACCTTACTCACTAAGAACAGTGTGCCCCTAGTCAGAACACCGGGAATACCGGCAGTGCTGTGGACACGTGGAGCTGAAGCCTGGGGGACTGAGGAACAGAAGTGCTGTGTGTAGGTGGGTCCCCAGGTGGGGCTCCAGACAATGAACTGTGCTCAGAAGTCATGGGTTTCAGACCCACTTGTGGGGCTTCAGGCCTGCCCTGCACCGCCCCTCTGCGCCTCAGCGTCCTCAGCTGTAAAACACCTCGTACCCAGGGTCCCGCCGCCTCCTACCTGTGCTCTCGGTGAAGTTCCCCAGGCTGAGGATGTCGTTGAGCTCTTGGTAGTGGTTCTGTTTAATGTAGGTGGTCTTTTCTGGCGTGTCCTGCAGCTGCATGGTGACCTCCTCCAAGTCTTTGTCCAGCTAGAAGACACAGGCTCCAGCTGAGTGAGAGCTCCTGCCCTGGCCCCAAGTAGGAAACTCAGTTTTCCCAACTCATTGCTCTAATCTGGGGGCTCACAAATCTCTTAAGAACTCCTGTTAAAGAATGTCTTGAGTCGGGCATCACTGGACCGCATAGCCTGGGCCAGGTGGGCAATAAACTCCTGTCAGATTCTGTGTAGTTTCTGTTCCCCCAGTTCTTGCTGCAGCCACAGTGACAGGAGATGGGGCTGCGGCATCACGACGTGGTGATGCTCTGGGGGATGTGGGGGGAGCGGCAGCCCGGGGAGTCCCTGCCCGAGGCAGAAGGGCCCGGGTGGGAGGACGGGGCCCTGAGACCCGCCCTGTGGGAGGTACCTCTGTGATCTTCATGCGCAGGCGATGGTTTTCTGACTGCAGGCCCTCCAGGCGGGATGTGCTTGCTTGGTTCACGCTGGTGACTGAGGTGGAGGTTTTAGAATCTTCTTTCTTCTGATTCTGAGTGAATTGGAATCGTCTGTTCTGAGTGGCTGCGTCTGGGTTTGTTCTCAGAGTGATGAGCTGCAAGGACAGAGGAGGGCTGAAAACAGGACTCTGGGGTCTACACTCCCCCCTGTCCCTCCAGCTGCTTCCAGGGGCCCTGTCCAGAGGCAGCAGGGGACCCTGGGGACCACGCAGCCTGGGCGTCGGGAGCCCAGGCTCAGCCTTTCTCTGTCCTTTTGTCTGGTGTGTGCCCTTGGGCAGGCCCTTCCTCTTGCTAAGTCTTGGGTTTTTTCCTTGCTCCTAGATGTCTGGTCTCCTGACCCTGATTCCATGAGAATCCCAGCCATCCTGCAGAGCCCACCCAATGCCCCTTAGCCTCACTCCAACTGAGCCTCATTCCACCTTAGGCCTTACTCCACACAGAAAATAAAAACAGCTGTAGGCGACAGCTGTGAAGACAGTGCGCAGGCTTGTGCTTGTCAGAACCAGGGCCACAGCCTCTGTTCGCCAGGACCTCACGGTTCAGAGGCAAGGAGCAGGGATGGAGAAGGGATCTTCCCCAGGCCAGAGTGCTCGCCATGCTGCTCTGGGCCTGGGCTCAGATCCAGGGAGGGTCTGTGCAAGGATGGTGAGGATGAAGGAAGTCTGGGGAGAAGGGATGGCATGTGTGAGCACCGGAGGCCTGGGGCTCAGGCGCTTATAGAGAAGGGCGGCTGTGTGGGGACAGGGCTCTCTGGCAGAGACAAGGAGATCGATGGTCCTGGAAGGCAGGCCCGTGGTGGGGACCCAGTCCTGGAGCCAGGAGCGCAGTGAAGAGCTAGAGAGGGTGAAAAAGCAGAGTGACCCGATAAGAGCTGGGCTTAGACTCATCTGGCATCTTCCACAGGGTGGAGAGGAAGTCAGCGTGCAGGCGAAGAAGCTGTGGCATTAACCTGGAGCCTGGGAAGGTGTTGCCAGCTAAAGGAAGGAGTGTGTGCCAGAGGCCTTCTGGAACAGAGCCGACGCTGCCTACGCTCGAGGCTGAGGAGCTGGGGGACCCCCAGTGGTCTCCCTCCCCCTTTTCTAAGGCAGATACTCCCTAACTCGGGTCAGTGGCTTCTCAACTGTTTCTGTGTCCTGCTCCTCCTCTCACTCTTGAAGGTCAGGTTTCCCTCTACACAGATCAGCCTCCTGCAGGGGTCAAGGCCTCGGGGTCACCTGCCCACTGCTGGATAGGATAATGTTGGGGAAATTTCTCTGAGGTCAGCCCTTCAGATGAATGAAAAATATAAGTGGTTATTAAAAATGCTTACTCCTTTTGACCCACTGACTACTTTTGACCCACAGAAGTACTACTTCTGTGACTCCACCTTAAGGTTATAATTAGAAATAAGGAAAATATATTATGGAGGAAAAAAAGTTCATTTATAATATAAAAATCTGGAAGGAACTGTAATACTCACCAATAAGGGAGTATTATTTACTCACTTGTGGATGAGTCAATTATGGAACTTGCCCTCCATGATGATCATAAAATGTGGGCCAGTACAAAGGGCAGAAGTTAAAAAGGCAAACCACAAAGCGTATGGTAATTGTAGCTATATCTGAGAAAGCGTCACTGCCTGAATCATTTAAAAAAAAAAAAAAGACTTAATCAGAAATACTAACAGTAAAAAAACCAAACCATAATATTACCAGTGATGATTTTTGGGCAGCAGGACTATGTAAGATTTCTGAAAAATCTGGTTTTGCTTTTCTGCATTTTCCATACTTTCTGAGATGTGAATTGTGGTCATTATTTTTTTTTTTTTAAGTGTATAAAACTTTCAGAACGTGGAAGAAACAGCAATCCCCTGTGACAGAGCCAGAGGCCAGACGCCAGGGTGGGGAGGGTGGGGGTTGTCGGTGGCCACCCCGTACCTTTGGCACAAACACCAGGCAGAGGGTGATGGTGCTGCAGAAGATGATGACTAGGGCCACGATGCAGAACTGCACGTTCGGCTGGTCCCGGGTCAGGAAGGAGACGGCCGCCCCGATGATGCACATGATGCCCACGTTGTAGACGCTCATCCCGATGTACTTGCTGTCGTTGAGCGCGGGGATGCTGACATTTCGGGTCTCCCAAGCCAAGAAGCAGCCGAACAACTGGAACGGCGAACAGAGAAGGGGGTGGTTGTTAGCAAGTGGTGGCATACACGCCTGCTCTGAGAAGCTGCTGAGCCGAGGGTTTTTCTGTTACTCCTGCCTATGCTGAAGTGAGGACCAGCAGGGGGGGAGGCTGGGGGATCGCTGCTGGCCAGGTCTTCTGGGTATCACAGTCTGTCCCCACTTGTGGCCCTGGGTTGAGTCCTGCCAAGGAAAGGCAGAGTGGGGTGTTACACTGGTTTACACACAGATTCCCAGGAGGCCACAGTGGGAAGGAGTTTCAGACAGTCTCAGCCACATCCCCCCCTTTACAGAGAGCTGGAAGGCCCAGAAAGGCCGATGGGACTTGCCCAAGGCCACAGAGCAATATGGTGACAAAAGTGGACTGTGTCTCTAGACATTTAGGCTAGTCTTTTTTTCTGTTAAACCAGGCAGAACTCATGTGTCTAGGACTTCTATTATCCTCCAATGCACCTAGCCACCCAGAATAGTGAGACTCCATTTCCTAGCTGTCCTTGAAGCTAGATGTGGCATATGACTGGGTTCAGGACAATGCCATGGAGGTGTGCATAAGCTCTGGGAAGTGTCTTCAGAGGAGAAGGCTGTTCCTCTTCCACCTTCTTAGTAGATGGAGTGGAATGTGATGGCAGGAGCTTGAGCAGTCATCTTAGACCATGAAGTCATCTTAGACCATTGTGTGGAAGCTATATGATAAAGGTGAGGGAGACAAGATGCAAAGGGCTCAGATTCTAGGAGCCTCCACACTAGCCCTTCTGCTTACCTGAGAGGGAAATTATTCCTAAACCCCTATTATTGTGAGTTCTCTGTCACTTGCAGTTCTGAAAAGTGAAAGAGTTAGTCACTGAGTTGTGTCTGACTCTCTGTGACCCCGTGGGCTGTAGCCTTCCAGCCTTCTTTGTCCATGGGGTTTTCCAGGCAAGAATACTGGGGTGGGCTGCCATTCCCTTCTCCAGGGGATCTTCCCAATCCAGGGATCAAACCCGGGTCTCCTGCACTGCAGGCAGATTCTTTACCATTTGAGCCACCAGGGAAGCCCTCACTTGCAGCTCTATTCCTGATCAATACATTTCCAGCAGAAATGAACAGGACAGAAGTCAAATGTGATCTGAAGTAGGATCTGCTCTGAAGTATGCTCATCCCAGTGTACTTGCTTTCATTGAGCATGGGATGCTGAGGTTTCAGGTCTCCCAAGCTAAGAAACAACGGAACAACTAGAACAGTGAACAGAAACGAGAGATGGTCGAGGGTGTAGCCTCCCCTCTGAGGGTGGTCTGAGGGGAGGGCAAGGTGCAGAGAAAGTGCAGATGGGGTGCAGATGGGGTGCTGGGCCGAACAGCGGTGTAGGTGGGAGAGCTGTCCACAGCTCTTGACTGGTGCAGGGGCCTCAGCTGGGGTCCAGCCCCTCCAGGAGGCCATCCTACAAAGCGTTCCTTTCCCCCTAGCTCTATCACTGAAGACGTTTGGGCGTCCAACAGCTGCGTGAGCCAGTTAACATCATCCCAAGGGCCTACACTATCTCACAGGGCTTCTATCCAGATGAAATGAGAGGATGGATGTGAAAGCATTTCATAAACTGGTATATCCGTTATAAGTTAATAATTACTTTGTAATTTGTATATTTTTACAACCATAGTTGTTTTCCTCTCCTCTAGGTGTGTTATCTCACAGACTGTTTAATTGTTATTTTTAATTCCAATCAGAATGGGAACCAGAAGCCCAGGAAGCAGATACTGAGAGAGGGAAGGAAACCACACTGCTGAAAGCCGGCTTCACTCTGGCTCCTTCAGTCCTACAGCCGGGTATGGCCGTCTGCATCCCAGAGGGGAGGAAGCAGAGACCGGGCAAGTCCACAGCCCTGCCTGGGTTCTGTCGGCAATGTGCAGCAGGGCTGGGGGTGGGTGCCGGGACGCCTGCTCTCTGACAGGGTGTCTGGGTACTTCTGCCACAGAGGCAGACGGTGGCTTAACTTTCCTGTGGAAGGGTCTGAGGGTGCAGTGGCCCGTGTCCTGACCCTGAAGGTATTTAGGTGCAGGTGTGTTTTGCACAAGATGTGGAGAGAAGATTCAAGGGTCAACCCAGGATACGGTCGGGTGGAACTGCCCCTTCAAGTCCTTCCCAACCTTGAAATTCACCAAGTCGTGTGAGGTGGGCTTGGTATGTGATCTTTGTATAACAGATGAGTGGAGTGGAAAGAGTATTGGGCTTGGAGGTTACCAGGTGGCCGCCAGCAAACCCTTGAACTTGTCTGAGCCTGACTTTCTGCGTCTGCAAATGGAGATGGTTCCACTCGCCTCCCACAGGATGTGAACGTGCGTTGGATGTCAACAGACTGCTGTCGGAGCAGGACGGTGGCAGCCGGGAGGCACACCCGTAGGTCTGGGGCTTATTCTGCCACCTACCACCAGCTCGGTGAGCTGGGGCAAACCAAGCCTCAGCGTCCTCACCAGTGAAGTGGGGAAGCTGTTTGTACCTCTCTCGTATGGTTGCCGTGGGACTGAACCGGTCCGTGCCGGGCACTGAGAGTGGCAAAGAGCACGTGCCTGGTCCTGGGGCTTCCGTTCACTCTTACGGTGACGGAGGCCCCGAGGAGAGGGAGCTTAGCCAGCGACGTGTCTCCCCCACTGTGCCTGCAGCTCTGCACCTACCATGAGAAGCCCCTTGTAGGCGTAGACGATGCCAAGCCAGATGGTCATGTGGGTGTTCTCACAGTGCTCCAGGAGAGGCCGGATGGAGATGTCCCGTCCTGCTGGGTCCGGCTGTGCGAAGAGAAAACAGAAGCCCAGGGATGGCACTGCACACCCTCCTGACAGCCAGGTCCCTGTTTCATGGCCCACTCCATCCTGGGAGCCACAGCCAGGGCTGCCATCCAGGAGGCCTTCGGAACCCCATCTCTTGTCATCATGGGGCTCAGCCCTCAATCCGCATCGACTGCTTTCTGTTTGTTGGTTGTGATTCGCTCTACACCTCAATTATCTGAGTTTTCAATGCCTGTCCAGCTTGAATCAGAGCAAAGAGAGTAGGGACTGGGTCACGCCTGTGTCCATAGTACATAACACAAGACCTGGCCCAGAGCAGGCATCCGTCCGTAACGTTTGTTAAAAGAGTGAAAGCAAGAATGAGGCACAGAGTCAGGTCAGGAGGCTTCAGGTTTCTCTGGAATTAACTTGGGTCATTGGAAATAGAGTAAAAAGTGGCTAGACCAAGCATGGGGCCTGCCAAGCCCTGTTAAGGAGATCCTCTTGCCCACCACCTCCACGGAGGAAGCGGTGGTAGCAGCCACGTTATGTACCACACGGCGTGCTGTGGGCCAGGGCTGATTTTATAGGGAGTGGGCCCCTGAACTCAGGCAGCCAATCCAGAGGCTTGTCAGAGACCTGTGCACTTTCTAGTGCAAAGTGCTCTGCCTCAGAGGGTGGTAGAGAGGATTCAACCCAGGCGTCCTTCTCTGAGGAGAGTGAACCGAGAAACTCCTGGGAGAATCAGCCAGATGGTGGTAAGAGGAGAAAAATACAACCAGAGAATGAAAAAATATAAACTCTGCATATATTTTTAGTGAGCCATTTGAGAGTTAAGCTTCAGACATCATGGCCCTTCTTCATCCCTAAATAGCATGTATTTCCTAAGAACAAAAAGATTCTCTTATATAACCACAGATGCCTACCAAATTCAGGAAATCTAATATTGATACAGTATATTATCTAATACACTACCTATTTTTAAATTTTGCTGATTGGTCCAGTAATGTCCTTTAAGGACCCAGTCAAGGACCATGTGTTACCTTTACTTATTGTGTCTGTAGTCAGCCTTGGAACCAGCCCTTTCTCCTTCAACCTCAAGACCTCAGGAAGCCTAAAAATAAGCCCACATACAACTACAATCAATTAATCTTTGACAAAGGAGGCAAAAATATAAAATAGGGAAAGACAGTCTATTCAGCAGTGGTGCTGGGAAGGTTAGCTGTATGTAAAATGATCAAGTTAGAACACACCCTCACACCATGCACACAAAAAAACCGAAATGGCTTAAGATTTAAACATAAGATATGACACCGTAAAACTCCTTGAAGAGAGCATAGGCAAATCATTCTCTGACATAAATCACATCAATGTTTTCTTAGTCTCTCAAGGCAGTAGAAATGAAAACAAAAATAAAAAATAGGACCTAGTTAAGCTTAAAAACTTGCACAGCCAAAGAAGCTATTTTTAAAAAAAAAAGCCAGGAACTTCTGTGGAGATCCAGTGGTTAAGACTCCAGTCCCACTGCAGGGTGCAAAGGTCTGATCCTTGGTTAAGATCCTGCATGCTATGTGGTGCAGGCCAAAACCCAAAGAAGCAACAACAAAAACCCCCAAACAGTCTGTGGAATGGACAAAAATATCTGCAAATGAGGCTACCAACAAGGGCTTAATATCCAAAATATATTAACAGCTCACACATACAACTCAAAAACAACAATGAAAAACCTCCAAACTGAATCAAAAAATGGGTGGAAGACTTTAAGAGACATCTCTCCAAAGAAGGCATAGAGAGGGCCAACAGGCATATGAAAAGATGCTCAACACCACTGATTATTAGAGAAATGCAAATCAGAACTACAATGTGGTGCCACCTTATACTGATCAGTATGACCATCATTAAAAAGTCTACCAATAACAAATGCTGGAGAGAGTGCAGAGAAATGGGAACCCTCCTACACTGTTGGTGGCAATGTGAGTTGGTGCAGCCACTATGGAGAACGGTATGGTGGTTCCTCAGAAAATTAAAAATAGAATTACTCTCTGATCCAGCAACCCCACCCCTGAGCATGCACCTGGACAAAACTATAATTAAAAAAGATACATGTACTCATATTCACAGCAGCACTATTGACAATAGCCAAGACATGTCCAGTGCTGGGTGACCGGATAACGAAGATACACGTATACAGTGGGACAGTACTCATAAAAAAGAAGGAAATAATGCCATCTGTAGCAACACGGGTGCAACGAGAGATGTCATTCTTGGTGAAAGAAGTCAGAGAGAGACAAATACCAAGTGATAGCACTTACATGTGGGATCTTAAAATATGGCACAAATGAATGTATCTACAAAACAGACAGAGACCAGCCTTACGGTTGCCAAGGAGGAGGGTGAGGGGGAGAGGGATGGACAGGGGGTTTAGGGCTGGGAGGTGCAAACTATTAAGTTTAGAATGGATAAACAACAAGGTCCTATTGTATAGCACAGAGAACTATATTCCAATCTCCTAGGATAAACCATAACGGAATATAAAAAAAGTATGCATATAACTGAGTCACTTCACTCTACAACAGAGACTGGCCCAGCACTGTAAATAAACTTCAATATAAAAAAGGCCTCAAAAAAAAAAAAAAAAAAAAAGACCTCAGCCCATGTCAGTCTTTCATGTCATTGGCATTTCTGAAGATTCCAGGTTATTTTGTAGAATGTCCTCCCATTTGGATTTGTCTGAATGGGCTTTCATGACCAAATTCTAATTATACATACTTGGGAGGAATTCTGGGTAAGTGATGTTCTCATCTCCTCAGTGTTTCAGATCACGGTCACTTTATGACACTTTGTCCCATTATTGGTGATGTTTGTGATCATTTGGTTGAGATGATGTCTACCAGATCTCTACACTTCAGAGGTACCTATTTCCCTCTTGTAATTAATAAATAATCTGTGGGAGATACTTTGAGACTGTGTGAGTATCCTGTTCCCCCACAAACATTAACTCAGTGGTTGCAGCTTGCATTGATAATTCCTATTTTGAGTCATATTACTTTGGTGGCTGCAAAATGGTAATTTTCTATCATTCCATTTAAGTACTTGGCAATATACTGTTAATAAGATATTTCCTTTCCTGCCACTCATTCATGTATATCTGTGTAGACTTACGGGATCCTTTTAGATTCAGTGTCTTATAATCCATTACTATTATTCATTTTGTTTGAAATTTTCCAGATTTGGCCAGTAGGAAATCCCTTCATGCTGCCTCCTGTGGTTTTTCAACATGTCCTCATAGTTTTTTGGGCGCACTTTCCTACTTCTAGGCACAAGATGTTCCAGGCTCTCCTTATATTCTCCTTGCTGTAGTCTTGGAATCAGCCATTTTCCTGTGGAGTTCTGGTTCTTTTTAGCAGAGAATAGTATTTAGAAACATATCTGGGTACTTGATGTGCTCACTGTTCCTGGGCTATCATTACTTCTACACCCTTTTATCTGTCTTTCTATCTGTCTATCCATCCATCCACCCACCATCACTCTAGCTATCTCTTCATCATCTATCTATAGGTATAAATAAAACCAAATACCACTGCTTCTTGCTTACTCTCCCCCATTCCATATTTGCATTTTTATTCTCCCACAGTGAGATCCCTGGTTTCTAGCAACATCAAGATAGTCACCCATTTCCTCAATTCTATAACAGACACAAAATAGTTCAAAATTGGTACATCTATACACTACCAATAACAAATTTACTATGCTGAAGATTTCCTTGTAAATTTGTTTGTAGCACAGATCCCACTGAGGGTATCTCATCAAAGAACTGTGTTCTGGATGTTGCCTTTTAAGGCCCATAATAAAGCCCCACTTCTGAGGGTGAAAAGTAGGCAACCCCCAGGGTCAGTCACAAGGAAGAAGGGGCATGTTGGTGGGATCCAGGGATGGGAAAGGTCTTGGTCAGGTGGAGGCTGGAAACCCTATTTCTCTTAGCCCTGCTCACTAGGTTTGACCTTCAAGGCATGCCATTGGGTACCCAGGGAAAGATGATGCTCTCACATGGATGCAGGAAGAGCTGGGAGGCATGGGGCCAGTGGCCTCAGGCCATTTTGTAACTAGATCATCCAGTGGCATGCTCTCAGGATGATTCCCCTTTCATTGTCCCAAGCCACAGAAAGCCTCAGCTTAGCCTCTGCAGTGGTGGCCGTGGGGAGACACCCCAGGGTGAGGTGGTCCCAGGATCACAGTCAGAGAGGCTAGGTCTAGAGATTTCCTCTCCACTGCTACCGACCCAGATTCCAAGAGTGGCAGAGGCTTCTTGGTGTCCTTTCAGTGTTTAATTGAGGAGACTGGGAAAGGACTTGGCCCCAAGGTCAGAGTGACCTAGTGGCACAAGTTGGTTTCTCCAGTGTCTGACAAGTAAGCAGACCTCAGAATGCAGTGAGTGGCACAGGCCCATCACAGCCTTGCGTGAACAGCAAGCCCGTTAATGATGGTTGTGTCTGTTGTTCTACAGTGAAAGGTGATCATTTATGATGAACTCTTAGGTTCTGGGTAGAAAGGACTGATTCTGTCATACTCCATTGTTCAATGTAATGAACAGTCCATTCATGGGAAGCTGACAAAGACTGCTTGGCTTATATACCGCCATGGACAGAGCCCCTTCCTCCCACTCTTGGTGAGACGGCTGCACAGGTTTTTTTTCTTTTCTGTTTTAATTGAACCAGAACCTTCTCCTATACCTCCCACCACTGATATCAAACTCTCTCCTGTGTCTGCATGCTCTTCCTCAGAAGGGCAAGATCTAAAGTGAAGCATATGTCGCCTCTCCCCACGACTTGGCCCGGTTCTCCTAAACTGCTTGAGTTTACTTTTGATCGGCAAACCTAGAGCTGAGCTCGGCACTTCAGGTGGTACTAAGTACCTTGCTCCAGATCCCCGTGGTTTTCTAAGTAGCTGCCTTCCACTGGTGATTCACATGTTCCTTATGGTTAGGACCCCCTAGGTGGAGACTTCCCTAGTGGTGAAGGCTCCATGCTCCCAATGCAGGGCACCTGGGTTCGACCCCTGGTCAGGGAACTAGATCCCACCTGCCACAACTAAGAGTTCACATGCCACAGTGAAGATCAAAGATCTTGCCTGCCGCCAACTGAGACCCAGTCCAGCCAAATAAATGTCTTTTAAAAAGAGCCCATAGGTTGTTTTCATGGAACTGCAGCTAGCTCTTTCCCCTTTGGCAGCTGACATTCCAGCCTCATTACCCTTTGCCTTGTTAGTAACCTTCTCCTCATGCCCTCCATCTTGGCCTGCTCTGCCCTCTTCGAATCCTGAAATCCAAATTCTTGTATCTGGTCTTTTAGTCCCCCATCCACCCCATTAACCTCAGGCACAGCCTTACCTGCAGAGGTGTGAAGGAAGCGAAGAAACAAGGGTCTGCCTAGAGTCTGAGGGTCATGGTTGGTAGACATGGTTCTACTCCATCTCCCAGCATGCAGGCACTGACGCAGAAGTAATGTATCTGCTGGTCACCAGTGTCTCTCACAACAGCCCCATGTCTGCACACTGGTCACAGATCAGTGATCTGGGGGGTTTCATGAGCGATGAAGTTTATGTACTCACGGGGCTGGAGGGCAGGGAGTCTGAATACAAAGTCAGATGAGCCCTGCATTGAGTCTCGAAGCAAACTATAAGAGCCGTGCCTTCTCTGTTACGATCCATCCCGACAGTGCCTGGGGCTGGAGTTCAGAGCGCTCTGAGCAGTCACACACATTCCTGACCAGGGACGGGAGAGCAGGGGACCTGGGCCGCTGCCCCAGTGCTTAGTTGGGGTCCTTGGCGTGCACCGAACCGCCACTAGAGGGCACCAGAGACCCGCGTGGGGGGGTTCCGCCCTGCAGCTGAGGCCCACCCTCTGCTGGGCGGACAGAGCTACTGGTGAGGCTCCGCGGGGCCACAAGTGGTGAGCTGTCAGCAGCTTCCTGTGCTATTCGAGAAGGCACTCACCTGGCCTTAAATGAGGCCAGACTTCAGGCACATTGGAGGAGCTCCCCCTCTACCCCGCAGTGGGTGAAGCAGAGTTGGGGGGATATGGGGGGATACTGGGGAAGGAGGGGTCAGAGGGCACTCCCCCTGCTTCTAGTGGGCTGGCCATGCAGGCCAGCGTCAGGGAGCACAGGGCATTGACCCCTGGGAGTTGATGTCAGGGCCTGAGCCAGGATTTCAGGCCCACTTCTCTGTACAGTTGTGGATGTATTATTTCCACTGGCCTAAGACTGTTTCCCTTTCCCCAGATGACTGGCCTACAGGAACTTTCAGCTAGCTTTTTCCTCTCATTTCATTTTCCTTCCTTCCTTGTTGTTCACCTGGGCAATTTCCTAAGTAATCATTTATTCATTTGTTGCATAACTGTTAAGTACTACACTGCCATCTTCCAGTAGCTTTCTGGGCATGGGGAAGGCAGGACTGATGACAGCCGTGTCCTCAGGGGGCTTCCACTCTAGTAAGACCAGGACAGTTTCATGAGAGATGACCTCAGAGCGGAATGGGCTGGCCTCAGCCAGTAATAGCCGCCCTGCCACCAGGAGCTGCCTTGTCATGAGTGACAGGTGTGCCAGTTGTGAACCTGTGAGCTCTATACGTGTTGCTGAAGGTGCACAAGAACCTCACAAGGTGTTAATCGTTTTACACGAGGAAACGGGCACCAGGAGGTTACGAAACTTGCCCTAAATCTCCAGCTGTTAAGTGTCAGAGCTGAGATTCAAACCCAGGTTTGTCTGACTCCCAAACCAGTGTTTGTGCTTTCCTCTCTGTGTGCGCCCCCTGACCGGCCCCGCCTCAGATTCCAAGGAGACAGTGGGTCTAAAGCTGCTCAGGGAGAGATGGCTTAATTGCTCACCTTTCAACAGGGGCCTCCCTGAAGCCCCCGGAGCCCTGGGAAGGCTGCGCTCTGGTGCTGCGAGAAATCAAGCTGATAAAGTGCTCTTTCTGCCTGACGGGGCGCAGTGCCCAGCAGAGCGGCCACGCCTGTCTGTGATGGCCGGAGGCTGCACGCGCTCACACCTGACTCTTGGTCCGGCCGCTGCTCAGCAGGAGGCAGGCAGACGCGGCCCGGGAAAGCCTCCCCCATCTGTGCAGTGAAAGGAGAGCAGCTGGCCTGAGAGTCCCTCTGCATGATGCAATTGTTCACAATGTAGGTCAGTGGCCCCTGCAAACATCCGGCTCTGTCAGGCCGCACAAGTGGAGCAGCAAGGGTCT
The DNA here is from genome assembly GCF_019320065.1 of Cervus canadensis. Lineage (NCBI taxonomy): Eukaryota > Metazoa > Chordata > Mammalia > Artiodactyla > Cervidae > Cervus > Cervus canadensis. Next base: position 10,201,225 of record NC_057399.1, on the reverse strand, counting down.
GAGCATGGCTTGCAACCTGGAGGCCTGAAAGGTCAAAGGGCTGCATCCTGCTCTGGACTCACCGGGTGACCTTGGGCAAGTCCTCGCCTTTTTCTTGACCTCAGCTTTCCATCTGCGAATGAGCCCAGGGGTTAATTTGAGTACAGTTAATGTAAGCCTGGGTAACTGAGAGATGACGCTGTTTGTATCACATCTCACAAGTGTGTCTGTCCTGCATCCACTCACTCAGAATCGATTTGGCCAGTGGTTCCGTGCCTGCTGCGTACCGCGTGCTGCCCTGGATGCCGGGGCCTGGCTGCATAAGGATGGGGGAGGCAGGACTGGTGACAGCCGTGTCCTCAGGGGGCTTCCGCTCTAGTGAGACCAGGACATGAGGATGTCCTGATGTATAAGGATGCTTGTCTTCTTGGGGCGTGCACCCCGGGGAGGGTGCAGCAGTGTGATGAACCGCAGGCCACAGGTACAAGCAGAGGGGTGAGAAGTGTTCCTAAAGGCAACACAAGGCTCTGGTGCTACCAGCCAGAGGGCCTGCTTCAGATCAGGTTGTTTAGTGGTTAGGTTATTTATGGCGATATTTAGTCTGAGACCTTAATGGTGGAAAGACCAGTCAAGTGAAGCCCTTGGGGGAGCGCATCCCTGGGAAAGGGAACAGCAAGGTGGCAGGACCTGAAATGGCAGAGACTTTGGCACGTTTTAGGAACCAAAAGGAGGCCGGTGTGGCTGGAGTGTAGTAAGTGAGGGGCCAGCATTGCTCCTCACTCCTTATATAATGTGCATACAAACCACCCCCGGGGCTTGTTAAAGTGCAGACGGCTCGGTAGGTCTGGGCGGCGTGAATCTCAGTAGCTCCCAGGGATGCCTGATGCTGCTGGTCCAGGACTGGCCTTTGGGCAGCAAGGCCTCGAAGGATCTTAAGCAACAGGATGACTTCTGGTCCTCAGCTTAGCAGGCCTGTGGTTAAGAATGCAGACTCTTTGAAAAGGGAACCCTCCTACACTGTTGGTGGGAATGTGAGTGGGTGCAGCCGCTGTGGAGAACAGTATGGAGGCTCCTCAGAAAACTAAAAACAGAATTACCACATGATCCAGCAATCCCTCTCCTGTCCTGATACCCAGACAAAAGTACAATTCAAAAAGATACGTGCACCCCTATGATCAAAGCAGCACTCTTCACAATAGCCAAGACACGGAGCTACCCAAATGTCCGCTGACAGATGAATGGAGAAGGATGTGGGACATATATATACAGTGAGTAATGAACGGATAGAGAAGAATGTGGTACGCATATATACAGTGAGTACCACTCAGCCGTAAAAAAGGAAACAATGTCATTTGCAGCAACGTGGATGCAACTAGAGATTATCATGCCAAGTGAAGTGAGTCAGAAAGACAAATGACACCTGATATCACTTACATGTGGAATCTAAAGTACCGCACAAAGGAACCCATCCATGAAACAGAGAGACAGACGGACGGAGAGGACAGACAGGTGGTTGCCACGGGGTGGGAGGGGATCGATGGAAGGACAGAGCGGATGGTCGGGGTTAGCAGATAGAAGCTTTAATATATCGGATGGATGAACAACAAGGCCCTACTATATAGCACAGGGAACTATACTCAATATCCTGTGATAAACCACAATGGAAAAGAATATATAAAAATGTATATATACATGTGACCGAATCACTTTGCTGTCAGCAGTAATTAACACAACATTATAAATCAAATATAGTTGAGTTGAAAAGTGCAGACTCCTCCTGTCACTCACACGCCTCTGAGACAGAGTGACAGGTAAGCACAGGGGCAGACTTGTCATCACACGTCTGCGTGTTCAGACCCTGCGTGGGGGGTGAGGAGCCTGGTGGGGGCATGGAGGGCGCCACGTGCGTCCCCTGTGATTGTGGGGCCCTTGGCTACGATCTCAGACCTTTCAGGCTGCCTCTGCTGTAGGTGGCTCAGCTTCCCAAGCCCCACCTGGCCAGAGCTTCTATAAAGGAGGGGGTTCCTTCCACCTTTTGACCAGCTCCCAGAAGCTGGCTTTTGGTCTCTTTTTTAAATTTTAATTTCAAAGCTGATTTTTGAAATAGATGGTAAAATTGGTAGGTTTCTCCCCTGGACGTGTGTGTATAAATGTGAGTTTGAGAGTGTGTGGCAGGGAGAGGTGGGAGCATGTCTGATGTTTCTGGGCTGCATTTCCATCTCAAGATGCTTCTCTTGTCCTGGGAAGGCATGTGAGTCAGCACTGCCTCTTTTAGGGGAAGAGTGTGGGGTGGGGCGGGGGTCCCACCAAGGAAGCCAAGGCAGGGAGACAGGGGCCACTGGGCTCAGATCCCAAGTCCATCCCTCGCCAGCTGTGTGACTGTGAACACGTCCCTAAGCCTTTCTGAGCCGTGATTTCCTCATCTGCGACCTCCCAGGTTTGGCACAGTGATCAAAAGTGGTAACTAGCATGTTTAGCAGGCTTTTGAAACTGGAAAGCCTGCTCCTTATGTGTAAACCATCATCATTATCTCCCACTGCAGAGAGCCGCAGAGCGCTGGAGCCAGGAGGAAACTTCCAGACTTCTCCGGGGCCGGCTGCTTATCTCAGCAGCAGCAGCCCCACATCTCCGAGGCAGCAAAGCTCTAAGCTGTCACTTCAAGGTAAGATTTTCTTTTTAGACTGTTTGATCATGAGTTTAGGTGGATTTTTTCAGAATCCCAGACCCAGAAGGGACCTGTGAGATCACCCTCAAGGGTTTCTCTCTGGGGGCACTTCCGGCAATTATTTCCATGTGATTCTTTGTCGGGAGGGACCGTCCTGTCCAGTGCAGGGCACTCAGAAGCTCTGGTCTCTCGGCACTGAACGCCAGGAACGTCCTCTGGTCACCATGGCAGCAGAATCTCCCTCCCCAGGCTTCCTCACTTTTAAAACACTTAAGGGATTATGTTCTAGTCTGATTCTTCTTTTTACAGATGGGGAAACAGGCCCAGAAAAGGACTCCTGGCAGGGGGGTGACTGACTGGAGACACAGGCGCAGGTGTCCTGACCCTGATCCCGTGCCCTTTGCTGTGCAGCCTCGGGGCTGCCCTAGCGTTCGCTGGAATGTACCGTTCCCAGGCGCCAGTCGTGGCCAGGTCAGCCCCCGGAGCTGGCCTGAGGGCCGGCCTCTGGCTTGTGGACTTACCCAGCCTGCTGGTACCAGGCACCCTCGCTCAGGCGTGCCGGGGCCCAGGGTGGCTCGCCCTGTCCTCCCTGGCCCCACCGCCTGCAGCCCTGCTGTGTGGAGGGGAGATGAAGTGGGGGAGGTGGCTGGGGCCTGGCTGGGGAGGGCAAGGGGCCTGGGCTCAGCATTCGAATCCCTGCCTGGTCCTGTTCAGAGAGGCATCCTGAGTTTGACCTTGGGATCTGACAGGAAATTCTGTGGTTGTGTCAGGGTCATAGCAGAGGTGAGAATGATCTTGGGGGAAGTTAAGGGCTGACGAGTGTGATAATAGGTCCTAACATTTCTAGCCTGTCACGGCTCATACACGCATTCATATTAAGGTCTCTCTTTGATTTTGACCTCAGGAGCCAGGAATTTTATACCCATGTTACAGGTGAGGACACGGAGGCTCAAAGAAGACGAGAGACTTGCTTATGGTGACAGAGCAAGTCAGAGGCAAAGCCAAGCCAGACGTCTGTCCTACAGAGCAAGTGGGGGCAGCTCAGCGTCTGTGGCTGGCCTCTGGTCCCCTTCCCGCGGATACAGGCCAGCGGGGGTGCCCTGCTCGCTGTAGGCCTTTGTCTCAGGCCTCTGGGGCAAGCTCAGAGCAGAAGAACTCCCAAGTGTTGCTGCTGAACGCAAAGCCAAGCGGTGCTTGACAGGGTTGGGGGCTCCCCCAAGGCACTCTGCCAACGGGTAATGGTGCCGCTGCTCCGCCTGACTTCACGGTCCGCGGCGCCCTCCCGACACAGGGGCAGGGCGTCACACGCTGTTCAGCGGGCCCGGCCATGCTGGGCAGTGAGAGACCAGGGCCCACACCGGCACTTCCGCAGAGGAAACGATGACCCAGTGCTGGGGACGGGGAGGTCCCGCACTGCCCAGGAGAGATCAGCAGGCCACGGCGGGGCCCTGGCTGGGCAGCCCTCCTCCGCCCGGGAGCAGAGGGCCACTCGTGCCCCTCGGGCGTGTGCAGGGCGGCGGGTGTGTGGAACTTCACCTCGACAGCATTTAGTGTTGTCAGATTTCATAGTCAGTGTTTAAACCTCAGGTGATGTCACCCAGCACCCAGATTTCTGGCCTCTTTTGGAAATGAGGGCTCAGCGGCACAGGGCCGCGCACGCGTCACTGCTCCTGAGCTGGGCCCGTCTCCGCCCTCCCGTATCCTGGCCAGCGCGGCTCCAGTGTTCGGTACAGAATCAAATAAATGCTTGGAAGGGCTTATGATTCTAAGAGCATATTTGAAGCAAGTGTGACAGCTGTTCTTTCTTAAGTTGGTAAAAGAACTGGAGAGAGAGAGGTGGCTGAAAGCAATGGATGTGGGTGAGGACAGGCGGACTTCGCCGTTGGAGAAATCACCGCTGTCTTAGCAGCTGGAGGAGGATTCCCTTTGGGGGAGCAGCGACTTTGGTGGAAAACGCTGGCTCTGGGAAGGTGAGCACCACGGGCACCACGTGTTCAGAGGAGGCCAGATGCACCGCGGGAGCCAAGAAAGAGACTGGCTTGTTTCTGGGAGAGAGGACCGAGGAGGCAGGCGGCTGATCCGCCGTGTTCCTCCCCCGCAGGCTTGTGCAGCTTTAGGGAGTTCTACTAAAATGCAGGACATGTTTGGTTGGTGAGAGAGGAATGCTGAGGAACCTGGCAGAAAGGCCTGAGACTTGTCCCGGGTTCTGTGGGATGGAAGAGGGATGGCATCCATGACCTCGGAGCTGGACCGGGCCTACCAGAAAGGAGGGAGAGAGCCACCGTCTCTGGTGGGCCTGGGGTGTCCCGAGGCGTCCCCACCTGGGAGGTGGAGGCAGCTCTTTCCGGCCTGCCCTGGAATACGCGGAATGTGGGGGAGCCGTTCCCATGACCTCCTGGTGTGTGTGGGGTCGGTGTTGAGGAGAAAGGTCTGCAGGCCCACTGTGGGCAGGCGAGCCCTTCCCCTCCGAGTGCCGATACTTGTGGTTCTGCAGTGGCAATGCCAGAGAGGAAGCACAGTGCCCGGCTTGGCAGCCTGGATTCTGGCGTGCGCCCATGTTCAGCAGGACCGGGACGCCGAGACCATCATGCTCTAGCCTGTGGGGGCCCCCGTGTTTCCCAGGGGGCGCATGAGGACCATGTGTGCCCTCACGCCCTCCACCATGAGAGCACAGCCTGCTTCCTGTGGTCCTGGGACCTGCCTGACCCACCACAGCTGGGCGTCTGGGCCTCGGCCAGGGGCGGGGGTGAGCAGGACAATGAAAGGAGAGCAGACAGCAGAAGGGAGCCCCGTGTCCCTCAGACGCTGATGCAGGACAGTGAGGCTCTGCGACGCTGTAACCTAGGCCCCGAGAATGAACAAGAACTCTGGGAGGCAGCAGCCACCAGCTCCTCTGAGGCACCGACTGATGGGTGATGAGGGCGGGACACCCTCCCCCGCCTCCCCTGCCCCACACACACTTCCTGCTCCCTGATGGCCTCTCTCCTGTGGGTCACTCTGCTGCTCTGCCCCAGCCGGGTCCAAAGCTCCTTCCTGCTTTCTGCTTCTCAGGCCATCTGGCCCCTTTCTCTGGCCTCCAGTGGAGTTTTCCGAAAGGCTCCCTGTACCCCATCCACATTCCCTACCTCCTGCCCCGAGCAGGACTCCCCGTGGACCCAGACCTCCTCGTGGCCAGAGGCAGGGACACGGGTTAGCCCTGACTCTCATTTGAGGCCGGGTCCTCTCAGGGTTCTGTGGTCCTTTGCCCTCCTTAGCTCAGCTCCCTGCTTTCACGCCCTCCACCTGCTGATCAGCCCCCACCCCATCTCCCGAGCCTTTCCCAGCCGGAACTCACCACTTGCTCCCTACGCCTTCATTCCCGTTCCTCCCAGGTTCGCTGGCTCTGAGAGCCGTCCCCGCATCCGCTCAGGTCAGACCAGGACCTGGGCCGATTCCCAGGACCTCCCGACGCTCCTGTGCCGTTTGCCTTCCCCCGTCTCCGCCTCCCCTGCCCCAGCTCCTCCTCTCTGCTGCTTCCAGAGTGGTCTTCCACACAAAGTTAATGCCACGTTCAGAGAGCTTCAGCGGCTCCTCAGACCTCAGCAGAGTCACCCAGAGCCTGAACCGGCACGGTGACCCTCTGTGATCAGACCCGGCATATCTGTCCAGCCCTGACCCGTCACCCAGCCTCATCCACGGCCCAGTCCCCTGATCTCCCTCCCGGCCCTTCGCTGCCCTTCCTTCACCCCATTCCTCCGTCTCTGAAGTCTTCCCAGGCCTTCTCACCCCAGGCCTGCCCCTCCAAGGCCCCTGTGCTTCCGGCCTCTCTGCGGGGAGGGCTGCGGCCTCGTGGTAGACTGGACTTCCTCCTCCCTCCCTGCCCCCCATCCCCCCACCACTCATACTTCCTGTCCGCTGACTCGTGCTAGCTACTCGCGGCGTGCCAGATTCGGGGCTAAGTCCCACTTCCTCTAAACTGTCACCACGAGAGTGAACCCCAGCACACCCCCCATGTTAGGGGGTGCTGGATAGGCTCGGAGAGGCTGAACCATGGGCTCAGGATTACACGGGCATCCGTGAGCCTGGGTCTGCCTGACTTCCCAAACCTTCGCTTTAGATGCCAACCCAGAGCTCCCTGTAGTGATGCCTGTTACTGGTGTGCCGGTAACGGATTACAGACATCCCAGGACGGTGTCCTCTTGTCTCGGGGTGCAGGCCTGGGGCCAGGCATCTCCAGCCACAGCAGATGGGGCCACCTAGGTCCCATGAGGATCATGTATCACAGTGTGAAAAAGGGTGGAAAACCCTGCCCTAAACTGGACTTGGTCTTGGCCCTTAGCTGGCCCAAGGCAGTTTGCTCACCTGTGATGTCAGCCTGGCCTGGGAATACCTGCTTCCCTCCGACATCCTACCTCTTGGCCAGCACCCCCCAGGCCAAAGGATCTCCATGTATGCATAACTGTCCCTGGCCTGGGATAGGATCGGTGGCCCCAGATGTGAATGGAGCTTCCAGGGGGCACTGCCCAGCTCAGCCCTTGGCCAGAGAGGCCTCTCGCCTGCCCAGCCTTCAGACCTCTCAAGCTCAGGCCTCAAGGCAGCTGAGTGGCCCTGCTCAGCCCTGGCCTGGCCACGCCCATGCCTTGCCACCCTCTCACGGGGGTCTGCTGGGAGCTCAGGGCACGAGCTGGCTGGTGCTTCATGGGACCCTGCCATCAAGTCAAGGCCAGCTTGGTGCGAGCAGGGAGGTGACAGAACTAGGGTGCAAAGGTGCTCTAAACCAGAAGGCTGGAGCACTGGGATCCTGGACAGACCTCCTCTCTCCACCGCTGCTGGGCATACCACTCAAGTTTATGCTTTTCAAGTGTCTTTAGGTCTGCCTAACCGCGCTAGGAGTTTAGCTTCATTGCTATTTTGCATAGATTTTGAGCCCAGGAACAGACTTACTCACCCAAGGTCACACAGCAAGAAACCCGAGGAGCTGGCGCTTGACCCCAGGGTCCTCTGTTGTCTGTAAGCCTCCCTGGGAACTGGCTAATTGTGGGAGTCCCAGCTCCCAAAGGAAGGTGGCTGCCTGGACAAGCCTCCGGGGTCCCCTCTCCCGTGCTCTCCTGCATCTCAGGGTTTACAGTTCGCCAGTAGCTAAAGGCAGCCACCTGCCTTGCCTCTGAGCGAGGGTCTGGCCCGGGGCGGTCACATGCTCATTCCACGCCCCAGATCCTCCTTTGGGACATGCTGGAGTCACCTGCTTTGTGAGTGGTTCTGAGCATTGAGACCAAGGGCCACGAAGCAGAGATGCACCCCCTCGGTAACACACGCGGGAATGACACGTCTGTTTCATCTGCCTGTCGCCGTTCAAGGAGGCAAGCGTACCGGGAGCCCGACAAGGTGGCAGAGATTGCTTCATTAGAGGAGGGGATCCCTGGGCAGCAGCAGGCCGGGGGTGTGTGCACGACCCTCTTCCCTCTGCAGGGGCTCCTTTCCCGGGGCAGGCTCCTCTTCCCGGTCAGTGCTTCCTCCTCCGCAGCAGTGTGGGGTTTCCGAGGGGAGCAGGATGCTCCAGTTCACTGCAACCATAAAGCTGTTGTGTGTCTTTCACACCCCAAAGCAACAAACGGAAGTCTTCTGAGGTCACGCCATTCTGGTTTGTAATCACACAACTTCTGGGCTCAGATGCACTCAAGCGTCTTCTTTTGCCTCCTCCCGGTAGTGTGCCGTCCCTGCCAAAAACTCGTCCAACCTTTCTTTGCACAACTCGGGTGATGAGACATTCACTACCCTCTCCAGAAGCCCGGTGAATTTCTGGATGAGGCAGACGGAAAGGTGGGTGTTCTTCCTCATCCTGAGCTGAGGTCTGTGTCCTCAGAAGTGGCCCCGCTGACCTTGGCTCTTCCCTCCGGGGCCCTGCAGGTCCTGCCTCCTGTCTGGGACCCGGGACAGCCCTCTGAAGTGCAGTGGCGGCGACGGTGCCCCTCTGAGCCTCCTCTTGGCCAGGCTGACATCAGCCTTTTCTGTGCGGCGGAACAGTTTTTTGTTCTTTGCCTGTTCTGGCCGCTCTTCATCTTGTCACCGTCTCCACAGGGTCCAGGGCCCAGATAAGACACAAGACTCCAGGAGGGTCTTAGAGGGCGAGCCTGCTGCCCCCTCCCCACGCCCAGGGCCCGACGCACCAGGGGCTGCCTTTGAGCTGGCGCTGGTTATTCTGCAGCCAGGCGTCACCGTGAAGCTGACGGCCCACACTGTCAGTGTCCGTGTTCGGGGGCCTGCTGATGCTTGGAGCAGCCACGCACACCCCGCCCCTGCCCCGGTGCTCCTTAGAGACCTGCGGAACCCTGGAGTACATGGAGCGGCACCCCGGGAGTGTTCCCGGCCGTCCGGCAGGAACGTGCCGGTGGCCTCCTCACTCCTCAGGGCGCTCCAGGGTCACCTTTTCCACGTGGGGTGTGCTTCCCAGTGCACCGTTCCAAAAAAGAGGCCACCAAAGGCTACTCATAAGTGGCCTCAATGATCTCACTGAAAAATAGTTTAAAAGACTCAAACGAGGAGGAGTGGGCGGTCCAGAGGTGAGGTGGACTTGGGGGAATAAGAACAGCAATGTCGATTTAAAGAAGGTTGATGTCATAAGTTTTTCCTCTGAACTGACGAGTGTGATGTGGCTTTGGCAGAGCACAAAGTAAGCGTATGCGCACTTCTAACTTTGACTTAGCATCTTTCACACACATAATTCCGTGTGCCCCTCTAACACCGCGATGTAAGGCAGGACGGGCCGTGGGATGAAGGGCTGGCAGAGGCTACAGCTCCCCAGACACCCCACCTGCAGGCCCACGGTTCTCAGCCCCTGTACGTTGTGGGAGTCACGCGACTGATTCTGGCTGGTGGGCAGTGGGTGGACGTGACATTTGGCCCTGATGGGCTGAAGCACAGAAGAGCTGTTTGCAAGACCCGTGTGCTTCCTTGTGTTGGGGTTCAGATCCTGGAGCTGTCTTATGGGAGATGGTTGCTATGGAGACCACCCAGCTCCACAGGTGGACTTTGTAGGAGTGAGGAGTAGAGCTTTGTTGCGCCCGCCTGTGAAGATTTAGGGGTTCTTTATTACTGCAGCCTCTCCCAGCCTGTCGTGACTTATATGGAAAGGCAATTATTTGTTCTTACGTTGTCGTGTGTCAGGCACTGTGCTGATAAGGACTTTGCACACGTCCCCTCACACGTCCCTGAAGCTGTCCCGTGAGGGAAGGGTTGTTGTTCCTCTCTGCTCTAGGGGGAACGGAGACACAGAGGGGCAGAGCCATCTTCCCAGGGTCACAGCGCCATGGAAGTGCGGGCTCGGGACCTGCGTCTGGGTCTGTCCGACGGGAAGACCTCGATGAGCTCTGATGAGTTGCAGAAACAGATGCTATTGTGTCCCAGCACCCCGTAGGGCTAACTGCTTCCTTGGAAGATGGAAGACTGCACAGACTGCTTTTCTCATTCAGATTTTAAGCCTGAGTAAAACCCTTGTACTGTGATTTATTATAGCAACACTGATTTTCCAATTTCAAGACAACAATGCAGCTTGAAATAAAATGGAAAGAAAACACTGAAACATTTGAAACCTTCACTTTAGATCCTTATTCTGTCTTGCTTGAACTGTTCCAGGCCTGTATCATTTTCTCCTCCTTTCTCCAGTCTCCCCTCATTCCAACTGACTGCCAGAGCCACCTCTGTAAAGCCGAATCTAAGCACGCCCTCTCCGATTCAGAACCCACAGAAAGGTTCCTGGTCCCCTCCACCGGTACTCCCTAAATTACATTCCTCATATAAGTGATGTAAATACGCTACATCATGCAAGTGAAAAAGGAGTTCCATGGCCAAAGGAGCTTTTGGAAATCCTGATTTAAAATATTTACTATTGACTTCCCTGGTGGTCCACTGGCTAAGAATCCGCCGGCCAATACAGGGACATGGGTTCGATCCCTGGTCTGGGAAGAGACCACACTCCGCAGAGCAACTGAACCTGCCCACCACGACTGTAATCCTGAAGCCCGTGCCGCCTACGGCCTGTCCTCCACAGCGAGAGACGCCTTCGTAGCGGGAAATCCAATACCTCGACTGGAGAGGAGCCCCTGTCTGCTGCCGCTGGAGAAAGCCCGCCCACGGCAACGAAGAGCCAGCACAGCCAGAAATAAATAAGCAAATTATTTATCGCTGGGACTCTCCAGTGGATAAAACTGTGCTCTCAAGACAGGGGCCCCAGGTTCAATCCCTGGTCAGGAAACCAAGGTCCCACATGCTGCAACTACTGAGCCCAAGAGCCCCAGTGAAGACCTAGTACAGCCAATAAGAATGTAAATTAATTAAATATTTATCATTAAGAATTAACGTTAAAAACTTCTGGTTAAAAATTGTAAACTGTAGGGCTTCACAGAGCCTTTAACATGCTAAAGCCCACTGTACTTTTCCAAGAGGCAGATTCATCATTTTTGCCATTTCTTAGACTTTTGGACCATGAAATCTTGCCAATCCCTTTCATGTGGGGATACCTAATGGAATTAGTATTCCATGATGTACACTCAGCAAGGATGCTGGCTCTTGGGTAAAGTCTGGACTTCTCAGCTAACATTCAAGGCTTCCTGAGACCTGTTCCAGGTCACTTTCCAGTCATCTCACAAACCTGTTCCTCCATCTACCCCAGGGTTCAACCCCTCTCATCCTCCTCCTGGAAATGTCACTACTCATCACTCAGTGCTAGGTTGTGGGACCCTCTGAGCTGTGACCGGACAGGAAATGAGGATTGAGGAACAAAGTCAGAAGCAGCACAACATAGCTTCCGTTTGGGACAATGTTAAAAACACCCGACCAGTGACATGGCTGAGAAGAAAACAGGAATGATAACTGTGAGACTAATTGAAAGCCACGTGTTTACCGAGGCTCAAAGAGTCCCTTTTAGAAGCGGGAACTGGGCCCGCATATGCCAATGAACAAGGCAGAATGGTTGCATGCTAGAAACAAAAAGCGCCAAGATGTGCTGGGCAGAACCAAAGATATTAACGTAATTAATAAAGTAATTAACATGCAAAGGAATGCAAAAGCTGCCAGGAGGCTGATAAGGGAGGGTTATTAAAGAAGAATGAGCAATGTAGCAGGGAAGAGAAATTAAGTTGTGCATTTCCTATTTTATTACGGACCCCCCCCCAAAATACTCTCTGAGTAATAAATAGGCCTTGATTTACTACAAAAATACCCATAGGCTGGGGCCAGAATTTGCTGTTGACCCTCTCCCTGGCAAAATAAACTGACCGATCAATCACTCAGTCAGCCAGTCTCTGAGAGTATGGGGGAACCTGGATCCAGTGCTGTAGTTGCGAGCAAGGTCGTTAAAGATGTCAGATCAGAGGCCAGAGTGTCTGACCTCTAGTCCCAACCCTGCCACTTAGAAATGCTGAAACCCTGCAGCAGCTATGCAGCCTCACTGTTGCCATCTGTAAAATGGGTCTAAACACAGGATCTCCTCATACAGTTGGGGATTAAATACACGGATAGGAGTAAAGCCCCCTGACCAGCACCTGGCCCAAATGAATGACTCAGAGTCAGCGGTTGCTATTAATCACCCCATCTCCACCACCCTGCAGCAATCTATACAATGGAAAGTTCTCAGTTAACATATAAATTCAGAAAATGTCTCAAAGGATTCACTAAGAAGATCAGAGCAAACTCACGTTCCCTCCTCATTTCTCCTGTCTGGTTCCCAGAGCACTCAGGGGATGGGCAGGAAAGAAAACAGGCACATGAGGACGTGTGTGAACTGGTAGCTCGTCCCAGTCACTTCTCTGGCTTTGGGACTTTGGGTGAGTCTACACCTCGGTTTCTCCATCAGGGAGATGAGGGGTTGGTTTAGGTGATTTCTTAGGTCATTTCACGCTCTGAAATTCTATGAGTCACGTGTTATGTTAGTCACATTAGCGAGCATCCATTACCAAGAGAGCAAAAATGACCCTCCGTGGAGGCTCCTCTTCCTGCTTGGCCGTCTTGCAGCTCTATTCTTGGCTCTGGGGTCCTCCTGGGACCTCAGGCTGGAAACTGCAGTCATGAGACGACTGTGCCTCCCTCATCTACATGCCCACCTGCCCCAAGCCCTGTGTCTCGGGTCTCTGCTCATCTCAGCATCGGGCCACCTTTGGCCCCAGACCATGGGGTTTGGGCTGTCATGCCCTCAGCGCACCAGTTCCCCAGCCTGTCCCTCCCTCAGAACGGTCTGTCTCTCCCACTGCCACTTTTCTTCTTTTCTCAAATTGTTATGAAAAGCTAAATAGTACAATGAACACTTGTGTACTCTCCTTCAGGATTCAAAAATTGCTAACATTTTGCCATATCTGCTGGCTCCCTCTCTACATATACACTGTCCCCCAAACCATTTGAGTAAATTTCAGGCTCCATACACTTCAGCATGTAGTCCTATGTGACCACAATATTATTATACATACAGAAAGTAGCAATATCTCCATAATATTATCTGAGAGCCAGAAGGAGCTTTTTCAGGAGTCCCTCACGCTGCTATGCTGCTGAAACTCCTTTCCTGGCTCCCCACGGCCTTCAGGTTATGGTTCAAGCTCCCTTCAGCTCTGCACTTACTTTCTGTCCACAAGCAGCCAGATCCAACAGATTCCTGAACTTTCCCCAGACACACCCTCCACCTTCCTGCTCCTGGGTTTTCATTTCCCCAGACACACCCTCCACCTTCCTGCTCCTGGGTTTTCATTTCCCCAGACACACCCTCCACCTTCCTGCTCCTGGGTTTTCATTTCCCCAGACACACCCTCCACCTTCCTGCTCCTGGGTTTTCATTTCCCCAGACACACCCTCCACCTTCCTGCTGCTGGGTTTTCACCCTGGAACGCCACTGCCTCCAATATTTTCTCCTCGAGGTTTTGTCCATTATGTAAAGCTCAGCTAAAATTCCACATTGTCCAAGGAATCTTCTAAGGTTTTTCTAGTTGAAACGTATCTTTCTTTTCATATCTCCATAACACATGGGAAGCTAGTATGATGACAGAGTTCAAATATGGAGGAAGGCAGAGACAAAAGAGACAGAGGAATGGACTTAATCTCAGTCAAACTGTGCCTGAACTCTACATTACCTCTGGAATTTTCCAGGGTACTGATAACGTTTCCTCTAGGCTCAGTGGTAAAAGAATCCACCTGAAATGCAGGAGATGCGGGTCTATGGGTTTGATCCCTGGGTCGGGAAGATCCCTGGGTCGGGAAGATCCCTGGAGAAGGAAGTGGTAACCCACTCCAGTATTCTTGCCTGGAGAATCCCACGGACAGAGGAGCCTGGTGGGCTACAGTCCACGGGGTCGCAAAGAGTCAGACACGGCTTAGCAACGGAACCATCACCACTGTGTACTCCAGTTTGAATTAACTGGAGCCAAAAGCACCCTCATGAATACTGCAGGGATCAGGGCTGACAGTCCTTCAGCCTTCTAAAGCTGTGAAGCAACGGTAGAAAAATACAGTGCATTAGACCCGAGGTACACTGGATGCTTCCTGTTCTCCAAGACCACTCCCCTTCCTCCCACCCTTGCTCTGGGATGCCCTCACTGACCTTGTCCTGGCTTTAAAAAAGAAAAAAAAACAGGCAAAATTCAGAAAAATTCACTACTTAGCCATTTTAAAGTGTACATTTTAAAGTTTACAACGTGGTTTAACCATATCTACTATCTAATTTCAGATAATTCTCACCACTTCAGAAAGAAATCTCATACCCATGAGCAGTCACTCCCCCATTCCCCATCCCTCTAATCTAGGTTCTATCTCTATGGATTCGCCTGTTCTGAATATTTCATATAGATGGAATTGTACAATATTTGGCCTTTCGGCATCTGGTTTCTTTCACTGAACATTATATTTTCAAAGTTCATCTGTGCTGTAGCATGCATTCTTATTTATGGCCGAATAATATTCTATTGTATGGATATACCACATTTTATTTATCCATTCATCAGTCGATATAGACATTTGGATTGTTTCCACTTTTCTGGCTTTTATACATTATGATGCTGTATTTGAGTGTACATTTTCATTTCTCTGGAGTGTATACCTAGGAATGGAATTACTGGGTCATACAGTAACTTTAATTTTTTGAGAAACTGCCAGACTGTTCACACAGCTCCTGTTTTCTGTCTAAATCCTACTGTTCTTTCAAGAATTAGAAGAAAAAGTACCTCCTCTTTCACAAAACATTTCTCAAGGCAGGATGACTAACCACGTTCTCTGTGCTCCCCCAGGGCTGGAGGCTAAGCTATCCCAGCACTTACCACCTGCAGTGACATTCTTCGTTTATACACCTGTCCTCCCTGGACTGGGGGGGTCCTAAGAGCAGGGATTATACCTTAGCCGTCGCTCTGACCCCAGCATGTGGCACACAGTGAATGCCCAGTATGTGAGTTTGGCCACTGAGTGAACAGCATATGTCTCTCGAGTGTCCCTGTGGTACCCACCCTAGCTTACAAGGGCTTCTTCCTCACAGAGGGTGGGCTGTGCCGAGAGCCTCCTGGATGCGGGAATGAGATCGCGAGGGTGGAGCAGGGGGTGCGGATGCGTGAAAAGGCACGTGGAGGGGGGGTGGGAGTATGCGTGTGTGGATGCAGTTCTACAACGCTTGCCTGAGTTCAGAGACTGCCGTGGAGCCAGCTGAATGAGACTGATCCCCCTGGCTTATCCTGGGAGACGGAGGACAACACAGGTGGGGAAAGGCCGTTAGGACGCCTGATGATCAAGGAGGTGCTTGAGATAATCACAGTGACGGACCTCAAGCTGGGGCAGAGCTCTGCTCCCCAGGAGGCAGCTTCCCATCCATCATCTCACTGAAGAGTCAGCATGGCGTATGGAAGGAGCCTGCCTGTGGGGAGAGGCGGCCTGGCTGAGTGCCTCTGAACCTCACTTGCCGCCTGTGTGGTCCAGAGCCCATCAGTTCAGTTCAGTCGCTCAGTCATGTCCGACTTTTTGCAACCCCATGGACTGCAGCACGCCAGGCCTCCCTGTCCATCACCAACTCATGGAGCTTGCTCAAACTCAGGTCCATCGAGTTGGTGATGCCATCCAACCATCTCATCCTCTGTCATCTCCTTCTCCTCCTGCCTTCAGCCATTCCCAGCATCAGGGTCTTTTCAAATGAGTCAGTTTTTTGCATCAGGTGGTCAAAGTACTGGAGTTTCAGCTTCCACATCAGTTCTTCCAATGAATATTCAGGACTGATTTCCTTTAGGATGGACTGGTTGGATCTCCTTGCAGTCCAAGAGTCTTCTCCAACACCACAGTTCAAAAGCATCAATTCTTCAGCACTCAGCCTTCTTTATGGTCCAACTCTCGCATCCATAAAACCATAGCTTTGACGAGACAGACCTTTGTCGGTAAAGTAATGTCTCCAGAAAAGCATTCAAAGCAGAATCATGCATCCAAAGGTGTGACTCTGCTCCACAGGCAGCAGCACTGCTCAAGGCCTCCTGGGAGGCAGGCCGAGCCATCATGTCACTTTCCCTGTAAAGGCAGGAAGTTCTGAGTCGGGGGGGGTGGGGGGACAAAAGTCACAGTGATGGGTCTCCTGGGTGTCAGGCTTAGCGCCAGGCACTTGAACACATCACTCCAGTCAGTGCTTATGGTAGACCTGTAAGGGAGGCGCATATATTTCCTGATGGCCACTGAGGCTCAGAGATGGCGAGTCACTCACACAAGGTCACACAGCTAGGAGGTGGCGGAGTATGGATCCAACCTTGGATCATAGTGGTTAAAGCGACCTTGTTATTCCTCCAAAGCCCACGGTGCGGGAGCCTGGGTTGGTGAATGCATTACATTTCCTCAGTATGTGAATGCATTTTCAGAAGGCCGCCATATATGTTTAATAATTGGTATGACCATATAATGTCTTGTCAGCCAGCTTCCTTTCTGCTGCAGGACGTGGATAAGAAAGAGCGAGCAGAGTGGACACAGGAAAATCCCACACACTTGTTGGCAGATTTCACTCTGGCCCAGAGTTACTTCTTGATTTAATTCCCCAAGACTTCTATGTCTGAATCATGTAGGAAAATGACTTCTTGGGTGAAATATTAAAAGGCCACACATGGATGTTCACAGTCTTCCTCTCACAGCTCTGGCGATCATGGCTCAGAGGGAGAAGCGGGCTCTGCAGCCTGCATCTGGGGGATCAGACTCGAGCGCTCTGAGATTCCTAAGCCAGGAACATGCTGGGCTGGGCTCAGGGGGCCCAGTGACAAGGAGTCGGACACGGGAAAGTGGTCAGATGAGGGACGAACTCTGAGGGGGCTCAGGGCAGGGCTGCTAGAAGCAGGTGATAGATAACGCTTCATCTAGTATCTCACCTTCATTGATTGGTTTCAATATGCTGGCCACATGCATGGGCTTCATAGGCACACTGCCCCTTTAATCCTAACCCCAAAGCCTTATGAGGTGGGACCCACATTATGCATGAAGAAACTGCGGCCCTCAGAAGTTGCCACTGATTCTACTAGTTTCCTAGGGTTGCCACAGAAATCTCCATAAACTGGGTGGCTTAAAAGGAACAGAAATTTATTCTTGCACAGTTCTGGAAGCGAGAAGCCTAAAGGCGTTGGCAAAGCTCCGCGCCCTCTGCAGGCTCTTGGGGAGAATCCAGGGCCTCTCCTCACTTCTGGTGCTCCTGGCATCCCCTGGCTTATGGCTGCGTCTCTCCTATCTCTGCTTCCATCTTCGTGTGACCTTCTCCCCTGTGTCCTCTCCTGCTTGTTTGAATGACACTGTAACTGGATTTAGGACCAACCTGGGTAATCCAGGATGATACCATTTTAAGATTTTTAGTATAATCGTATCTGCAAAGACCCCCCTTCTAAATAAGGCTGCATTCCTGGGTAAGGATGTTGATATGTCTTTCGTGGGTCACAGTTCAACCCACAACACTTACCTAACCTCACACAGTAAGTGGCTGAGCTGGGATCTGAAGCTTAGCCTAACTCCACAGTTCATCTGCTTGACCACTGTGGGCTAAAACCGTGTACTTGCCTGCTATGTGGCTGTGGCCACGCTATTCAACCCCTCTGGGCCTCAGTTTCCTCTCCTGCAGACTGGGGTAACAGACAAGGATGGTGATACTTCATGAGGTTGTTGGGAGGATAAATGAGTTGATAAAAGAAAGCACTTGGGACAATGTCTGGCACAAAGTATGAACTCAACCAAAGCTGCTGCTATTATGACGTTTGCTATGGTTACTAATGAAGACAATGCAGCTTTGCTGGCATCTTGGATGGAGGCTGAGCAGACCTGCTACTGAGGATGAGGCTGGACCTGGAAGAAATGCTCTCAGATCTGGATTTGCTGGGTTTGCTTCACTCTTAATGAAACATCAACCAGACAGTCACAGGTGAGAGACTTAAATATCTATAAGACAGCCCTCTGCGCAATGGATTATGATAATTTTCAAAGCATCAATGAAGGGAATGTTTCTTTAAAACAAAACCAAGTAAAACATAGAACCAATGCAAAAAGAAGCAGGAAGTATGAATGGACCAGCAGACCAATCCCAGCAGAATGGACCTGAGTCATCTAATGCCACCTGGCCCAGGCTGGGTGTGTTTCCAACATACAGGTCTTCTCAGGTCAGTCAGTTCATCTCTCCAGCCTCAGTTTCCTCCCCCAAAATGGCAATGGCAAGGCGCTTTGTAAACTGTGCCTGCCGTAGAAGTGTGGGGCATTCTTATTATTACGGCATGTATTTGCCAATGTGGGACAGACTGGGCCCTGGGGGTGGGGCCCCAGCCCAGAAGAGGGCAGAGGGTGGGGCGCTGGGCACTGATAATTGGGATGACAGTGCCGTGGTCCCCTGAGCCCTTAGGAGGGACCCACGCGTTGTGTCCGTGTCTTCCGAACTGAACTGAGTGTCTTTGGGTCGTGTTAAGTGTTCCATCCTATGTCAAGGTCAAAGTGACCCAGTGTTTGAGGCTTAATCCACTGTCACTTTAGGGAGACACTCTTGGCCAAACAGTTGCAGAAAGAATGAACATCCCACCAAGTGGCTGGAGGTTCTGTCTCAGAGCTGTGGGTGCTGTGGTGCCCGGACACGCTGGTTCCCTCGTCCCTTGCTTCCCTGGCAGTTTCTGTGGCTGACGGCTTCCTGCAGCTGCAGGCCAGGTTTTTTAACCTGCCTAAAGTTCCGGTCTGCAACTTGCTCACCCTCTGACTCTCAACTGCAGTGAAAAATGCTACAGAAGACAGAAATCTCGTAGTTTTTCCTTCTTTCCTGTCCCTCGCTCTCTGTCTTCCACGAGGGAAACAAATGTTCAAATGATGATTCAGGACTTTCAGGAAAACGTGAGCGTGGAGGGACTCATTCAGGTCTGTGGGGTCTGCACATGTGAACCTCCCCAAGTGGCGCCCCCCCAACGCAGTCTTCATTTTCTTTGTCCCCATCATGGTCTCTAGCTGGGGGTTGGAGGGGGGGTTGGTAGGGGGCCTGGGTGCCTGGATTTCAGGGCTCTTCGATTCAGGTTTTTGTTCCCTCCTCTTTTATCCTTAAATGTACTGTCCTGGGTCTGTTTCTAACTCTGGTATCCAAAGTGCAGTCCTGGCCCTTCCTAGAGGTTGGTGAGGGTCTGGGTTCAGAAAGTTAACAACCCTGGCTGCACACTAAAACCCATGGCAATTTCTAAAAGATCCCAATGTCCAGGCCTCTTTCTAAACCAATTAAATCAGAATTAATGGAGTGTGTGGCATAAGTACCAGTACTGTGAAAAAGATTTTTTCTGGGGTGATGTGGCCAGGATTGAAAACCACAAATCTAGCCTACCTTTATGTAAATAACTCTTACAGCTCAACAATTAAAGGATAAATAATTCAATTACAAGGAATGGGCAAAGGACTTAGGTAGACACTTCTCCTAAGAAGATAATACAAATGGCCAATAAGCACATGAAAAGTTGCTTAACGTCATTAGTCATTCAATAGTGAGTCTTATCAAAACCACAATGAGATACCGCTTCATACCTGGTCGGATGACTGTAATCAAACGTGCAGGTCAATAACAAGTGTTGGTGACAATATGGAGGCCCTGGAACCCTCATGCATTGCTGGTGGGAATGTAAAACGGTGCAGCCACTGTGGCATGGTCTAGCAATTCCTAAAAATGTTAAAAAGAGCTACCATATGACATAACAATACTACTTCTATATATATGTGTGTGTGAATATATACACGTAAACACATATGTATACACACACACACCATCGTGGTTATCTGGGTCATTAAGATCTTTTTTGTACAGTTCTTCTATGTTTTCTTGCCACCTCTTCTTAATACTTTCTGCTTCTGTTAGGTCCATACCATTTCTGTCCTTTATTGTGCTGATCTTTACATGAATTGTCCTCTTCGTATCTCTAATTTTCTTGACGAGATCTCTAGTCGTCCCCACTCTATTGTTTTCCTCTATTTCTTTGATTGGTCACTGACGAAGGCTTTCTTATCTCTCCTTGCTATTCTTTGGAACTCTGCATTAAAATGGGTATATCTTTCCTTTTCTCCTTTGCTTTTTGCTTCTCTTCTTTTCTCAGCTATTTGTAAGGCCTCCTCAGACAGACATTTTGCTTTTTTGCATTTCTTTTTCTTGGGGATGGTCTTGATCACTGCCTCCTGTACAATGTCATGAACCTCTGTGCATAGTTCATCAGGCACTCTGTCTATCAGATCTAATCCCTTGAATCTATTTGTCACTTCTATTGTATAATCATAAGGGATTTGATTTAGGTCATATCTAAATGGTCTAGTGGTTTCCCCTACTTTCTTCAATTTAAGTCTGAATTTGGCAATAAGGAGTTCATGATCTGAGCCAGTCAGCTCCCAGTCTTATTTTTGCTGACTATATAGAGCTTCTCCATCTTTGGTTGCAAACAATATAATCAATCTGATTTCTGTATTGACCATCTGGTGATGTCCATCAGTCATCTCTTGTGTTGTTGGAAGAGGGTGTTTGCTATGACCAGTGCGTTCTCTTGGCAAAACTCTGTTAGCCTTTGCCCTGCTTCATTTTGTACTCCAAGGCCAAACTTGCCTGTTACTCCAGGTTATCTCTTGACTTCCTACTTTGGCATTGCAGTCCTTTATGATGAAAAGGGCATCTTTTTTTGGTGTTACTCCTAGAAGGTATTGTAGGTCATCATAAAACTGTTCAACTTCAACTTCTTTGGCATTAGTGGTTTGGGGCATAGACTTGGATTACTGATATTGCAGACATCCTGAAATGTGAAGTCAAGTGGGCCTTAGGAAGCATCACTATGAACAAAGCTAGTGGAGGTAATGGAATTCCAGTTGAGCTATTTCAAATCCTGAAAGATGATGCTATGAAAGTGCTGCACTCAATATGCCAACAAATTTGGAAAACTCAGCAGTGGCCACAGGACTAGAAAAGGTCAGTTTTCATTCCAATCCCAAAGAAAGGCAATGCCAATGAATGTTCAAACTACCGCACAATTGCACTCATCTCACATGCTAGCAAAGTAATGCTCAAAATTCTCCAAACCAGGCTTCAACAGTACATGAACCAAGAACTTCCAGATGTTCAAGCTGGATTTAGAAAAGGCAGAGGAACCAGAGATCAAATTGCCAACATCTGCTGGATCATCGAAAAAACAAGAGAGTTCCAGAAAAACAACTATTTCTGCTTTATTGACTGTGCCAAAGCCTTTGACTGTATGGATCACAATAAACTGTGGAAAATTCTGAAAGAGATGGGAATATCGGACCACCTGACCTGCCTCCTGAGAAATTTGTATGCAGGTCAAGAAGCAACAGTTAGAACCAGACGTGGAAAAATGGACTGGTTCCAAATTGAGAAAGGAGTATGTCAAGGCTGTATACTGTCACCCTGCTTATTTAACTTATATGTAGGGTACATCATGCGAAATGCTGGGCTGGATGAAGCACAAGGTAGAATCAAGATTGCCAGGAGAAATCTTAATAACCTCAGATATGCAGATGATATCACCCTTATGGCAGAAAGTGAAGAGGAACTAAAGAGCCTCTTGATGAAAGTGAAAGAGGAGCGTGAAGAAGTTGGCTTAAAGCTCAACATTCAAAAAACTAAGACCATGGCATCAGGTCCCATCACTTCATGGCAAATAGATGGGGAGACAGTGGAAATAGTTACAGACTTTCTTTTCTTGGACTCCAAAATCACTGCAGATGATGACTGCAGCCATGAAATTAAAAGATGCTTGCTCCTTGAAAGAAAAGCTATGAAAAAACTAGACAGCATATTAAAAAGCAGAGACATTACTTTGCCAACAAAGGTCCATCTACTCAAAGCTATGGTTTTTCCAGTAGTCATATATGCATGTGAGAGTTCAACCATAAAGAAAGCTGAGCGCCAAGGAATTGATGTGGTGGTGTTGGAGAAGACTCTTGAGAGTCCCTTGGACTGCAAGGAGATCCAACTCGTCCATCCTAAAGGAAATCAGTCCTGAATATTCATTGGAAGGACTGATGTTGAAGCTGAAACTCCAATACTTTGGCCACCTGATGAGAAGAACTGACTCATTTGAAAAGGCCCTGATGCTGGGAAAGATTGAGGGCAGGAGGAGAAGGAGATGACAGAGGATGAGATGGTTGGATGGCATCGCCGACTCGATGCATCTGAGTTTGAGCAAGGTCTGGGAGTTGGTGATGGACAGGGAGGCCTGGTGTCCTGCAGTCCATGGGGTTGCAGAGTTGGACACGATTGAGCGACCGAACTGAACTGATACACATACACACACAAGTACATATGCAAGAGAAGTAAAAATACATGTTCACATAAAAACTTGTACATAAATGCTCATGGCAGCACTACACAAAACAGTCAAAAGTGCAAAGTACCCGAATATCCATCAGCTGAGAAATGGACAAATGAAATGTGGAATGTACCCACATAGGGGAGTAGGACTGAGCCATAAAAAGGAATGAAGCACTCATACATGCTACGACATAGAAGAACCTTAAAAACATTATGCTAAGCCAAAGAAGCCACACACAAAAAGTCACATATTATTGTGTGATTCTATTGGTATGAAACCACCAGCGTCAGCAAATCCACAGAGCCATGAAGTAGATTAGTGGTTGCCCGGGGCTGGAGAGGAGGAGAAATACAGGGTGACGGGTAAAAAGAATAGGGTTTCTTTTAGGAGTGATGAAAATTTTCTGGAAGTAGATAGTGAGGATGGTTGTACAACTTTATGAATGTACTGAAGACCACTGCCGTATATATTTTAAAACTGAACTTTATGGTACGTGAATTATATCTAAGAAAAGATATCTGCCATGCAGAATGGCTTGGAAAGGGCTACAAGTGGGAGCAGGCCTGCTTAGAAAGTCGTGGTAACAACAGTAAACAACTGAGTGAGACCCACGCAATGAAGGTTCTTGACTCACTGTCCCGGTTGTGCGGTGCGTGTCAACTGTAGCACCCCCCTGGGATGGGAGACGATGGTCCTTTGGACCTGCGTGGAGGGAGTGGAGTGGTGGACTGGGATAGGATTTGGTAGTAGAGTATGCAGGACTTAGCACAGAACTTCTCAGAGAATATCCCACCGATCTCATAATAAGATTGCCCTGAGACTGGCTTCATTCAGTTGTTCCACTAGTATTTACCGAGTGTGTTCCGTGTGCCAGGCATGTCTGCCGGTGCTGGGGATACAGCAGTGAATAACACACAGTTCTGCCTCCTCCCTCTTCTCATGGAGTTCACCCTCGTGGAGGGCAGGCAGCTGTGACAGTGATGGGAAGTGGATGGGAGGCAACACAGTAGGCATTACGGCTGACATCAACACCTATTTCCTTCTCTCCTGGGTGCATAGTAGGACTGCTCTTTCTTGCCCTGCTGAACCCAGGCATGAGAATTAAAATGTTAGGGAGAATGAAACACGAGTGGAAGTGACATGTGACGGTTTGGAACGGAAACTCTTGCCTCGCGTTCATTCCGTTTGCCACAATAACCATCCTAGAAGGTGACCCGCCAGGGGTGTCCTGCGGTGACGCTGCTGCGGGCGGAGGCTACAGCTGATTCTCTGTGAACAAGTGCTATGATGAGCAAAACCTTGCACATCCGGTTCTCTTCCACTTTTCACCCTCTGAGGGACATTGCATCCAAACCCAATCCTGGCTCGTATTCTAGAAAAGCAAGCCAGTATCTCAGCACATAAGGCCAGCATAAACCCAGGAATCTGGAGACACGTGTCACGGAGAAGACGACAGCCTGTCCCGCGTCCAGTGTGCCTCTCATCCCGCCCATCAGACTGTGCAGGCCGCCAGGGAGCTGAGCGCGGCGCGCAACAGGACTCCCAGCAGCAAGAAGGCGCGGCTGGCTGACACCGTTCACAGAGAGGTGGGCTGGTCGGAATCCCCCCAAAAACAGGCGATGTCTCCGTGTTGCCACAGCCCGTGTTTCTGCCAACACGGACGTGGCGGGAATCGTATTTAAAGGCTGTCTTTGCTCAAGAGCTGGAATGTCTTTACTAAGTGGTCAGAAGATGCCAGTATGGCAGATAATTTTCCAGCTGTTTTGCCCCACGGCACTTGGAAATTCCTAGCACACAGCCCACTGGCCTGCGGAGTACCTGGACAGGGAGAGACCAGAGGACGTCTCACCACAGGGCCGTCCCCTGGTGCCGTGGGTTCTGCCTCTTTAGCTTTGTGTCCTGAGGGGCCTCAGCAGCCCAGGTACCTCCTGAAGACACTAGGGAAGGCAATAAGGAGGCTGAAACAAACTGCAGTCTCCCATGGGCCCAAGATGCCTTCTGAGGAGAGATGTTCCAGAAACCCAGCTGTGGGTTTCCGGCAGAGTGGCCTGTCCATCCCCGGGGCGCACAGTGCCGTGGGCAGCTGGAGCTGAGCCGGGATTCCTGCCAGAAGGAAAATGTGTGCGGGCATCCTTACAATGTCTCTCTGGCATATCATTCCAATTAAATCTCACCTAGTTTTCTCATTTTAATAACTTAATCTGGAACTTACACCTTGTCTCTTCTCCCAGAGGACCTGAGGTAGCACACAATAAAAGCCCAAACACAACAGGACAGTTAAAAATAAGGACGAATGATCAGAAGGCGAGATAATCCTTCAGGAACTTGAGAAACGATGGTTATGACGGCTGAGTGTTGAGTTTGGCTCCAGCTTTCTGGCAGCCAAGGTTAAACAGAAAACAGAGTGACTTATTCAGTTAGGATTGCTTGATCAAAGGAAGGAAGTAGATGCAAGTTCATGCTGGGGCAGGGTTGGGGGGTGGTTCGGGGGTGAGCACAGCCCATTTCCTGGCACTTTTGTGAGGATCTATCCTGTGGATCTTTATGTCGGGGGCATTAAGTCACACACTGAACAACAGTCTTTTATAGAAAATGCTGAATCATTCTTCAATTGACAGCTTTAGCTTTGTAAGTGGGCCCTTGATAAAAGGTAAGGGTGTAATATTAAATTAAATTGCAACTTGGCAGAGACATTTCTTAGAGAAGTCGGCTTAATGGGCCCAGACAGATGGGGTGAATTCGGACATATGGAGGCACAGGGAGAGAGTTCCAGGTGGAGGGAACAATTTATTCAGTAAATATTTACTGAGTACTTACTGCGAGCTAGGCCCTGCCAGTGGGTGTTGGGGACACGCAGATGGCCTTGGCCTCTGAGGAGGTCCCAGACTAGGCGGGGCCAGGTGCGCAGACAGATAATGACCAGTGTTTGACCAGATGAGGGGCCAGCAGGGTGAGGCAGGGCCCAGACGGTGGCGTCCAGGGCAGCCTGCTGCTCCAAAGGCTCCCAGAGAAGATGCTTCTGACCGCCTCTTGAAGGTCGACTAGGAGTTTTTAGCACGGAGAAGGCATACTGGGGTGGGAAGGAGGGTGTCCCAGGCAGAGGATAGCAGGTACATGGGCGTGGAGGGAGAGAGTGGGACACTGTGGAGAAGTGTCAGTATTAAGGGGAGCTGAGCACGGGCTGAGGGAGGGGTCTGAGAGATGAGGTGGGGCAGGGGCGGAAGTGAGGCCAGATTTGAGGGCCTCCTGAACTGCGAAGGAGTGAGCTCACCCTCCGGTCGATGGTGGCGGGAGGATTTAAACAGCAGAATGATATCAGATCAGGACGTCAGATGGTGTGACCCCTCTCCTGGGAGGGCTTAGGGTGCTGGGGTGCTCTCAGCGAGTAGACCCACCCAAGGTCCAGCGGAGTCCCAAGACCCTGGCTGGGATGAGGTTTGCCTCAGGTGGGGCCTGAGCCGGGCCATCCAGAACCCACGGGTGGCTCGTGATGAGAGCCCTGTCCTGCCGCTCAGGGCTGGCAGCGATGACCCACTGGTTGGACTGTGACCTTGGCATTGAAGCCTTGGGCCGCCAGGATGCCCAGGAGCAGCCCACAGAGCACACCCCTCACCCCGCCGTTCTCATCTTTCTTATTTCAAAATGAACAGTGGGAGATGGAGCTTGGACAAGCTTTATGAAGATACCAGATGTTTCTGGAAGAGTCTGCTTTAGGATTGGATTTTCTTTTTTTTTTTCAGTGCAACTATAGAGGGAGGCAGAAGATAAGAGTTAAAATTATTTAAAACTCTTATGTATTTGCCTCTTCCAATATCTGTTTCCATAGAAACGTAACTGGAATAAGACACCAGTTCCAGCGCCAAGTGCAGCCCGTGACTTCCAAAGCCCCCATCTGCTTCCACCAAAAAACACGGCCAAAGCAGAGAATTTGGAGGGAAGTTTGAAACACTCCTCTGGCCCAGCGTGCCCTTTACTCAGTTGCTGTCTGGATGGCCAGAAAGCCACAGGGCCCAGCACCTAGGTGGTTCCTGGGGTGGACTGCCTGGCAGCCTGTGCCGCCGGCCTGCTGCCATTTCTGTGAGTGAACGTCACACGTGGCTCCCGGGGGTGACCATCTACACGTGATTCCATCTCTGCCGCCACCTATCTGGGAAGCAGATGGGAGGCACTCAGGGAACACAAGGCAGCCCGGGGATGCTGTCTGAGGGGCTGCTGGGGCGTCAATGCTGGTGGTCTTTAGTGCTGTCGGTCTTTAGAGGTCATCTCCCCTCCCTTTCCAAAGCCCTTCAGAACAGCCAGGTGGAGGCATGGTCAGTGGCCCGGGAAGGCAGGCTTGGAAGAAAGCAGACAACCCTTCCATCTAGATTCCCAGGCTGCCCTCACACCATCCTTACACACTGCTTTCACTATGGGGGAAATGATCTCAAATTATTTTCCTTAAAAAAAATTCCACATGGGTGTGTGTGTGTATGCACACACATCCACAGTGTCAGTTCTTGGTTTTCATCTTACTTGATCTAAAAGCAGCATTTGACACGCTTCATCAAAACTTCCTTCTCGAAACATTTTCTTCATTTGGTTTCCTAGACACCAGACTCATCTGATTTTCTTCCTGTCTCTATGGTTTCTCCTTCTAGGTCTCCTTCGCTGTCTACCTCCTACTTCCCAGACCTCCAAGCACTGGGGTAACTGAGGGTCCGTCCTTGGCCCCTTGGCGTCCCCACCTATGTGCCCCCCGCTGGCCCCGGGGCTCTCAGCCATGATGTGGGTCATCTATATGCTGACTGCACCCAAGCTCCCCTCTCCAGCTCACATTCACCCTGAACACCACACCCATATGTCCAACACCTACTCACCATCACCACCAGTAGAGTAGGTAGACAAAAAAGGAGAGTTTCCCCCTTTTTTCCAAGAATACAAATTGTATTTTAAAAATCTTTTTAGCATATTTGGCAGACTTGTCCACACCTGCTACATCTGAAATACAGAGACAGCCAATCTTCCCATCAGACTCCATAAAGCAGAGGATGCAGGGCTGAGGTGCCACGCAGGAGCACCGAGGCCCGGGACAGGCCATCAGGGTGGAGGGGGCCTGTGAGTCCTGGTCTTGGTTGGAAGCCTTCGTCTCTGGACCTCTGCCTCCTTCTTCAAACACCTCCCAGGCAGGGACAGCTTGCTCTCCCTTGCCCCCATCTCCGGGGAGCTCTCTCTCCTGGCTACCCCCGTGCTTACTGATCCCCAGGTCAGAGTCCCCTGGCCTAACCGCATCCTGTTTCCATCATTGCTTAGTGATTCCTTGGGCTCCAGTCAGGACGTCTTCATTCTGACCGGCCCCACTCCCTGGGTGACCACACTCAGCCCCACATCTCCTACGCTCAGCGTGCTGACCACCCCTCTCCCAAATCCCTGCCCCTTGGAAGAACTGCTCCCTGGGCTCTCAGACCCTGCATCATCTTCTGAGGCCCTCTGCCCAGAAAGGAACCCCTCACATTTCCTCCAGAAACTGCTCCTCATCCTGCACCTGACCTCCGTGATGAGGTCCAGTGTCCATCACCCAGTCAGAGGTCCGGGCACCGCCCTTGCTGCCTGCCTGTCCTTCCCCCTTGGAGCTGATCAACCGCCAACGCCTGTCACATCCGCTTCTGTAATGTCTCTCAAACCCACCCTCTTCTCTCTGTGCCCGCTGCAACTGCCCCACCATAGATCTCCGTCAGCGCCTGCTTGGGTTACTGCACAAACTGTCTCTGGGCCATTTCGGCCCTTTGGCCTCACCCCTTCACCTGTTCTCCTCCTGCAGCCCGGAAATCTGACCATGCCACTCCCTGATTAAATGTCTTTAATTCTGAATTTTAAACTCCTCTGCTTAGCAAACAAGGTCCCTAATGACCCAGGCTCCACCTCTGTCATCGTTTGTCCTTCCTGTCAGCTCCCCAAAGGCACCCTCAACTTTGGACAGCAGAACCACACTATATATATTTTTAAACCATTTAGAGAAAAATGATAAACTAACGTCAAGTTTAATGTTGAGAAGCTAGGTGCTTTCCCTCTAAGATCAGAAGGCAGGCAAGGCTGTCCTTTTTCACCTTCCTGATCAACACTGCACTGGGAATGCTGGCTGACACAGAAATAAGACAAGAAAGGAAACAGAGGCCCACAGATTGGGAAGGAAGAAACAAAACTGTCCCTTTTGCTGACGACATGATTATGTAGAAATTCTTAAAGAATCAACAGAAACACTCCTGGGACTAACAAGCAATTATAGCAAGGGTGTACGACTCAAAAGACTTTGTAAGATGCAACAGTCAGTTGCTTTCCTATACAATGAGCAATTGATTTGAAATTTAAAGACACACCATTTATATTAGCACTGAAAACAAAGTATAATACTTAGGTATAAATCTAACAGAATATGTATAAATTTATGAGGAAATCTATAAAATTCTGACAAAAGAAATTGATGTAGATCAAAATAAAAAGCTATTCCATGTTCATGAACAGAGACACAATATTGCCAAGATACCAGTTTTTTTCCAACTTGATCAATAAAGTCAACACAGTCCCAAACAAAATCCCAGCAAGTTACTTTGTGGATGTTAACAAACTAATTCTAAAATTTACACGGAAACACAAAGACCCAGAATAGCCAACACTATACTGAAGAGTGAAAGTCAGAGAACCGATATTACTCAACTTATTCGACTTATTAGGACTTGGTGGTTTCACTGCTACAACCCAGGGTTCAATCTCTGGTTGGGGAACTAAGATCCTGCAAGCTGTGAGACATGGCCAAAAAACAATAACAACAAACAAAAAACTGAAATATACAAAGAATTCTTAAAACTCTAATTAAAAAGTGCATAAGAGATATAAATATATACCTCACCAAAGAAAAAATATAAGTGGCAGATAAGCATACAAAAAGATGTTCCACATCATACGTCATCAGGGAATTGTGCATTAAAACAGCGATGTGGGACCACTACATGCATTACAACGGCTAAAACCCAAAACACTGACACCACCAAACCCTGGCAGGGACGGAGCCACAGACATGCCCACTCGTTTCTGATGTGAATGCAGATGTCACTGCCACAAGATGGTCTGGCCAAACTAAACATCATCTTAGAATATGATCTAGCAGTCTTGCTTCTAGGTGTTTACCCAAATTAGTTAAAAACTTATGTCCACATAAAACTCTACACAAAAATACTTACAGCAGCTTTATCCCAAACTTGGACGCAACCAAGATGTCCTTCAGTGGGCAAATAAACTGGTATATCCATACGACAGAATACGACTCAGTGATAAGAAATGAGCTATCAAATCACGAAAGGACATGGAGGACTCTTAAATGCATGTTGTTAAGTGAAAGAAGCCAGTTTAAAAATGTTACATCATGTGCGATTTCAGCTACATGACATTCTGGAGAAGGCAAAGTCAGGCAGACAGTGAGAGGTCAGTGGTCGCCAGGGGTTGGTAACGCATAGAGGGTATTTCAGACGGCGATACTGTTCTGTGTAACACTGTAATGGTGGATTCACAACTTTATGCCTTTGGCAAAGCCTGCAGCATGTACGGGGCTTCCCTGGCGGCTCAGCTGGTAAAGAATCCACCTGTAATTGCAGGAGACCCCGGTTTGATTCCTGGGTCAGGAAGTTCCCCTGCAGAAGGGATAGGCTGCCCACTCCAGTATTCCTGGGCTTCCCTGGCAGCTCAGAGGGTAAAGAATCCGCCTGCAATGTGGGAGACCTGGGTTCAATCCTTGGGTTGGGAAGATCCCCTGGAGGTGGGCATGGCAACCCACTCCAGTATGCTTGCCTGGAGAAACCCCATGGACAGAGGAGCCTGGCGGGCTCAGTCCACGGGGTCCCAAAGAGTCAGACATGACTGAGCGACTAAGCACAGTGCATAGAATGTACAACAGGAAGAGTGGATTCTATGTGAACTATGCACTCTAGCCAGTAATAATGTATCAGTAGTGGTTCATCAGTTGTAACAAACATACCACCTAATGAATATGTTAATAGTGGGGGAGACTACGGTGTTTGGGGGAGGACATACGTGGAACTCTCTACACTTTCCATTAAATTTTTCTATAAACCTGACAAGTATAAAAACTTTTAAGAACTGCTGAACATCTTGTATTTAGAATAATATCTAGCACACAACAAGTATTATACAAATATTTGTCACATACAAATGAATAAATGGAGCTGGGAAGCCCCCAGTGGGACTCCAGAATCAGTTTCATTCCCCCGACACTTCCACAAATTGCTCCAGGTCTCTTCTGTTATTCTCGAGCCTGTCACCCTGTTTACTGACCTCCAGCTGCTCCCAGAATCTGTGCGGTCTCACGTGACTGTGCTTATCTGCATGTGTACTGTCCGCCCCCCACTAGCCTGTGGCCCATGAGCTCGAGGTCACACTACGGTGTTCACCCCCGTCTCCCAGGCAGCTGAGGTCTCGGTTCAGGAGGCTGATCTACAAAGCGCTGTCCTGCAGATGAGGGCGGCCCCGCACACAACAGGGGTGAGCCAGACAGGCTGCCTGTCCTCAGAGGAACACCTAGGTGCTGGGGACAGGAGTGGGGCAGAGCAGGGGCTTAAATCTGGTGGAGCTCAGGAACCCATCAGCTAATACAAGGGCCTGGAACTGAAGTTCTTTTAATTGTCAGAGAAGGTTCTGGAAGAAGGGGACAGCACGGACAAAGGCTTGAAAGTACAAACAGAGCCAGGCCTGCAGGTGGACTCCTGAGGTGTTCAGAGCATCCAGGGAGACCACAGGCATCCGAGGTCGGTGTGGTCTGAGGATGGGAGAGAACAGACCACAGAGACCTTTCATCACCTCACCCCCAAGCATAAACGTTCCCTCTCGCTGGGGGTTCCGGAGAAAACAGCCCCTCGAGGAGAAGTTAGCACCCTCAGTCCCCGGGCACGCTGCTCAGCCATCCTGCTGAGTCTGACAGAGGAGGGTCTGAGGGAAATCAACCGACAGCTTGGCGATGTTTGGTGGAAAAATGACAATAGGCCGACAGGACTGTGGGTCCACAAATCAAAGGTTCTGCTGCCATGGCGAGAGAGTGACAGGGCGCCCTGAAAGTAGAGAAAAGAGGATCCCGCCAGGGAAGGCTCGGGGAGAAGTCTCAGCAGATGCTTAGAGAGAAACACAGAGACAGGGGCCCGGGGCCTTGATCCAGGGCTGTGGCCAGACCCCCTTCGGAGTCTAGAGGCCACCGGCAGGACCCCTCCTTCCCGGGCTCTTCTATACAGAGAAGCACTTCCGTGGCAGCCGGCACCTCCTCAGTTTGAGAGCCATCCCTGGAAGGTCTGGAAAGGGCTCGGCCTCTAGGCACAGAGCCATGGGCAGCAGCAGAGCTTCACAGAAAACGAGGGAGGAAGGCGATGTGAGCGATGGTGACCTGTCACTTACACTGATGGCCCACACAAGGTCCATCTCCTGCAAGTGGTCCAAGGGACAGGCTTCCTGCATTTATTTCCGGAGTCAGCTTATTCAGGCGGACTCTAACCCTGCAGCCTCTCCCGCCACAGCCGGATCCCGGGGACCCTGTTGCCTCTCAGCCCCACCTTAACCCTGAGTGAAGGTGGCAGCGCCCGGCCTTGCCGGCGGCTGTGGGGCTCAACACCAAGCCGTCGAGGTCTGCTTCCTGCTCACCCGCCCCAGCTCCAGGTCTGCCCCGGGCTCTGCCTGCCTATTTCTGTTAGCTAACTTTAGGCTTTATCTGCAGAATGTGAAAGCACTTCTTTGCCCAACCCACTTCACAGACCAGTCAACAGTCTATGACAACAACTGAAAACTACGAAGCACTGTCGTGTATCGAAAGACGGGATGGGGATGTGGGTGAGGCAGTAGCTGGTGGTGCTGCCTCTAAACCGCAAGGTGACCTTCGTGTGTCAGTCGCTCAGTCCTGTCCGACTCTTTGCAACCCCGTGGACTGTAGCCCGCCAGGCTCCTCTGTCCATGGAATTCTCCAGGCAAGAATGCTAGAGTGGGTTGCCATTTTCTTTTCTAGGGGATCTTCCCAATCCAGGGATAGAAACCGGGTCTCCCGCATTGCAGGCAGATTCTTTTACCGTCTGAGCCACCTTAGGTGCCTTACATAATCTCTCTGGGTTTCTGTTTCCTCATCATTAAAATGGGAATTCAGGATAGCACCTATTCCACAGAGTCACTGTGACAATTCAGTGAAATTAACACACACCTCTAGCTACTAGCATCATCATTATCATTGCTCTTATTATTAGCATTACTGCTTATGATTATCATCTCCCGAGCCAGGGGGCCCAGTGAGCCAATGACAGCTCTTCCTCCTGTTCACAGCCTGTCTGGATTTCCAAACCCTGGTGGCGGGTGGTGAGTTCCCCTGGGATGGAGCTGGGGGCGGGGCCACTCCTCTGTCAGCTGCGCAGACAAGTGACGACCAGACATCACCTCCCCTCCAGCCACAGCCTGTCTGCCCGAGGGACCTCAGCTGAGCGCCTGCCCCCTTGGCCCACGAGCACAGCCAGCGCAGGTCTGTCCTCTGCCGAGTCTGGCTCTGCCTGTCTGGAGTCCTGCTTCCTCCCAGGATGGACACTTAAGGCAGTGAGATGAAGGCTCACAGCGCTAAATCCTTCCCCTAAATCCATGTTGTCAGGAGACGGCATTCTCTGCCACTGCTCCGACTGTGTAACTTCTTAACCAGGCTCAGCGAACCCTCTGCCTGTCTCCAGACAAACGAGGCTGGGCGACTTACTTGCTAGAAAACCTTCTTGTCCAGAAGGATAAACACCTATGTCCCCAAAGCATAAAAATGACTGTTTCCAGTCTAGTTTTGAAATTCACACTAAATCCCACAAAAAGATTTCCCTGATAATGCAGTAAGAGCCCTAGAGAAAACTCCAGTTTTCTCGATAGAACCCGCTAACCTACAGGGAAATCAGATAGTAAAGCCACTGCCTTCAAGCTGGCTCTTTCCAACAAAGGCGTCCTTAACTCTTCTAAGAGAAAGTCATCACTACAACTTCCTTAATTGTGAACTTCCCTAACTGGAGCATCCTAGGAAGACCAATGTGAGTTAAGAGCAAGGCCAAATGCAAGACTACTAAAATATATATTTAACGGTTCTTTTACGTAAGGTTCTCCTTTTTGACAAGACATCACTTTGAAGATTCTCTAGTAACTAGAAGGAGCTTTCAGAGTATTTATTCCCTAACAGCAGTCCTGAGGGAACTCACTTTAAAGGAGAGATTAAAAAAGCAACGTAATTTCTTGACTGAAGCATCATATAAATGGGGGCTTCCACAATGTGTAAAGAATACGCTGGTTTAAACGAACCAAACTTTCTCCTTGACTCTGCATATAGTAATACATCTAGGCAAACTCACCATCTTTTCCCAGGAGTGACAACCTTATACTTGGCCTTCCTGAGTAATACAGATCTCAAGGGAAAGGAACAGAAATAAGGAGATGTTCCTGATAGGGATTGTGGGTCCACACAGAGCTATGATGATTTCCTCGTAATCACCTTGATTTCTTCTCAAGAAGCACCTCTGGGGCAGCCGGGGAGACTGCCCCTCTCCGGCTGGTGCCGGGCGCTTACCTCCACGCGGTACCTCTCCACCGTCCTTCTCAGGGAGACGTATTGCTGCCCTCCGGCTGCTGCCGGGCACTTACCTCCATGTTGTACCTCTCCACCGTCCTCCTCAGGGGGTCCACAGCCTGCCAGCAGATCAGGATGCAGAGGTCGATCAGCAGCATGCCCCCGACGATCACGAGCAGTTTCTGGTCCTTGATGATCTGCAGGGAGGGCCGGGGCAGAAGGGACGTAAGAGGGCTTCCCAAGCAGCAGCCAAGGGTGGCTGAGCGAATGGCCCCCGGGCTCCTCATCACCCACCGGGTGACTCCAGACATGCTCCCTTGCTTAGCATTCCAGGCCTTTCATGAGCTTGGCTTATCCACGCCCCCCACACACACATGTGCTGAGTTAAGTTTGATGACTCTCAGGCTCTGGCCCTGCCGTGATTTTTCACCCCAGGCCTTCATGGGTGCTGGTTCTTTTGTCTGAAACACTCTGCTCTATGTGACAGGCTGCTACAATCCTTGGAGACCCAGATGCACTGTCGCCTCCTCCAGGAAGCTTCCCTAACTCCCACTGCAGAACTAATTACCTTTGTTCCCATGCTTCATTATACTTAACAAGTTCAACACTTACTATTATGACTAGTAATAGTAGTGACTCCAAGAAGGGGAATAAATACAAATGCTACCATTTAGTGAGCACTGTGCCTGCCTCGAGGTTGATTGTTTCATATATATCATCTCATATAAAGGCAGACACTGTTATTATTCCCATTTTTCAGCTGGAGAAACTGAGGCTAACATTGGGGGCTAAGTCACTTGCTCAGGGGAATAGAGCCACTAACAGGTAAAGCTTGCAAGCTCCTCCCGTCGCCAGAGAGCACACCCTCAAACACTTATAGCACCTGCCAGATGCTACAGTGACCAGGTGCCGTATTAAGCTGTATACGGTCTACCCTCCTCAGTAAAGTGGGGAGCCCCAGACAGAAGGGAAGCCTGTTTTATTTATTTGTTTACCTTCAGCACCGAGCAGGGCCTGGCATGCAGTTGGTACTTAAAAGTTTGATGGATTGAATTGAGATGAAGGAATATATAAAGAAGAAATATAACTCCTGTCCCACTTTGCAGCTGGGGATATCTTTATTACACTGTGAGATTCCCAGCCCACTTTATGTGCATTTGATGGGGACTGACCTGGCGACAAATGTTGTCAGGGGCAAAGCTAACCTGTATTTCCCTCAGTGGGTCTTTATGTGTCCTCACCCCCCTCCCCTAGCCCTGCCCCAATGCCAAATAAAAGCTAATGTGATGAAGCAGTTCTGGAAAAGACTGTAGAAAAATAAACAACAAAACTGAGGTAGAAGCTTAAGAAATATCACCAGGTCTGGCTTTTAATGATTAAAGCCATCCTTAAAGGAGAAATAAAAACTCAAGAGGCCTCTCTGTGGCTAAACTGTGAAAAGAACAAGAGGGCATTGCCGAGTTAAGGCCAAAGAGATCAAATCCACCAAACCACTTGACCTGGGGGCGGGGCGCTGACCAAGTCCCATCACCTGAGATTTTACAGAAACATTCAGGGAGCCCATGATAGCTTTAGAAACCTGGCTTGACCCTTGCCCTCAGGGGAACCAGGCCATACCCCATTAGCCTTGAGAAATCGGGGCAAAAGGAAGAAGTGCCTGAGGAACTCAGGACAGGCTAGAAGGGGACTCCCTACTTGATGCTCACCCAGCTTCCCTGACGTCCTTCCTGATTTTTCAGCTTTCTCTTCAAAAGCTGCACAAACTCTCCTCCGTTAAGTCTGCACATTGATGCCGTGAAACTCAGTTCTCTCTCTGAGGCTAGGAGGTTACCAGTGCTCCGCCCTCACTGAAGGAGAGGTTGGGAGTGAAGACGCCCAGGAGCAATTAAACATCAAGTTCCGGAATCAGAGTTGAGTTTAAGTCTTACTAACTAGCTGTGTGTCCTTGGTAAGGTTCCTAATCCGTCCGAGCTAGTCTCCTCATCTACATCATAGGGGATGATGACCACACAGATGGATAGATTACCATAGTCTGGTCGACTTCACTTTCACTTTTCACTTTCATGCACTGGAGAAGGCAATGGCAGCCCACTCCAGTGTTCTTGCCTGGAGAATCCCAGGGACGGGGGAGCCTGGTGGGCTGCCGTCTACGGGGTCGCACAGTGTCGGACATGACTGAAGCGACTTAGCAGCAGCAGCATGGTCTGGTTTACAGTTCCTGATCAATAGATGTCAACTATTATTATTAAATGTTACTCCCCGTGGTTTTTCAGGGCACAGATCAGCAAACTGAATTTGGCCCCCCGTTTGCCTTTGTAAGTAGTTTTATTGGAACACAGTCACACCCAGGCATTTATGAGTTTGTCTCTGGCTGCCCCTGTTCCACACGAGCAGCTAAGAGGCTGTGACAGAGACTGTGGGGCCTGCAAAGCCGCACACATTCGCTGACTTTTAACAGGAAAGGTTGCCCGACATCTTCTTTTGAGAAAACGGCATCTCTTTATTTCTTCAAAAGACTTAAGATATTTTGACTTGATTGAGCCTGGTCTTCCACGAGGCTCAGCTCATTGCCTGCTTCCAGGGATGCCATTCCAGAGGGAACAGAGCATGGATGGTGCCCCTGGGTTGTACAACCAGCGGCGCTGCCTTCCTGCCGTCACTCAGATGACAGATGCGCTCCTGGCATTTTCCTAAAGCTGAGCCTGTATGAAATTCTGAGCCTGATGGTATTATTTACAACAGCATCAAGCTATATATGTAGTAAACTTTGTCTTCCAAAAAACATCTGGCTGCAAAACAGAAGATCTCATCTCTGAGTTACTGCTCTCCTCTCAACGTTTCAACTTGGTCCTTAGTAAGAATTAGAGGCAGAATAAAGATGGTGGTAGTGAGGCTTCTCAATTCAAGATTTTAGGATTGATCTTTAGGAAGAAAATGGTTACATACTATAACGATACTGAATTTAGAAGCATTAAGTCACTACACTTCAATACTTCCTTTACCAGGCTTTGTTTCGCTTAATGCCTTTAAGGATGTAGCCGAATGGGGTAAAGTTTGTATTTGTGTGTGTTTGGGGAAGGCATGACAGGGTGGGTGGAGGGAGGACAGATGAAGTGGGAGCCAGGGAAGGAAGAAAAGGATAGAGAGACTGAAAAAGAGTGTCAGACTGCATTCACAAATTCAGTTAAATCTTGTATATGTGTCAGTAAAAAAAATTAAGGGGCTCACTTTTAAAAAGTCTAAACTTAAAAAAAAACCCAAGAAAATACAAAACAATGACAATAAAAACCGACCTTATGGCTCCATAAAAGGTTGGAATCATGGAGAATTCAATCCTACTTTTGCCCTGTGACTGCCACAACCCTTTCAAAGCAATCTAGTTCCTGACCTGAGATTTTGATCTGTGAAAGGTAAACATTTCTCTTCTATACTCCTAACCTCCTCTAATTTGGCTGACAAATGATACTCAGCTTTAGGGCCACAAGGCTGTTACTGGAATAACCAGAAAGCCTAGAGCAAAACATGTCTCACATTGGAAAGGTGTGTTCATCTGGCTTAAATCATTTTCACAACAGACTCAACTGGTGACTGAATCTTGTACTCAAAGCCTCTGACAGTGTCTCGGACAGACCCCCTCCCTGGACACCTGCCTGGCTCTCCCTTGGCCCAACCCCCGGGGGTGCAGCAAGTCCCCTTGTCCCAGGCAGCATAGCCGGCTGGGGCCACATCACAGCTCCAGCCTCCGTGGAGTTTTCAGACAGCTCAACTCCTGACGTCTTCCCTGGCATGTTCTGTCAATTGTTGCCAGACAATCTGAGTGTTCTTGCTTAGTGATCACATGAGTATTGGAAAACAAAGGCTAGTTCTTTATTACCAATAACAATATGCATGAATCACATATTGACACAAAGGAACCAATACTGATTCTTCAAAACCTCGATGGACTTTTCATAAATGGCAGAGCCACAGAGCGGGAGGGGCCCCAGAAGTCACGAGTGCCTGTCAAACTTCGGCTTGCATCAGCTTCACTGAGAGGGCAGGTGGAAACACATGTTCCCGGGCTGCAGGAACCTGACTCGTAGGGGTGGGGCCCAAGAAACTGCATTTCTAACAAGCTCCCAGGTGATGCCAGTGATGCTGCTTTACGACTTATACTCTGGGTAACCCTGGTCTAGACAGAAACCCAGGCTGTATATTAGTACAACTCGGGGAAGTCTAGTAACTCCTACTGGTCAGCTCCAGCCCAGGAGGTGCGGGCAGGGTTACTTGTTGTAGTTTCCAAAAGCTCCCCTTTGATTGTAATGTGCAGTCAGCTCTGAGAAGGACCAGGTGGCCAGGCTCCTTATCTGACAGACAGAAGGGTGTGTCACAAATGCCCCTGAGGCCCGGTGAGAGCAAGGCCTTCCAGGTGAGCACAGGCAGTGGGTGGCAAACCTGAGCTCTTTTCTCCCTCCAAATGCAGCCTGTAGTTTCCCAAGATGGTCCCGTGGGGGGTGGGGGGACAGAGACCGAGGCTACAGTCCCCTCGCCCAGCTGGAGAGCAGCTCCTAGAATAGCCCTGGTGGTGAAGGGGCAGGTGGTGGGGCCGCCGCCTGAGAGGGACCAGAGGGCAGAGACAGAGGCACAGCTCAGGAGACACCACCATTTCAGGGCGCCCCCGTTCCACAGACGAGGAGTCAGAGGCCCCGAGCGATGACGTGTGTGTCCTCGTTGCTCAGTCGTGTCCGACTCTTTGCAGCCCCGTGGACTGTAGCCCACCGGGCCCCTCCGCCCATGGGGTTTTCCAGGCAAGAATACTGGAGTGTGTTGCCATTTCCTTCTCCAGGGGATCTTCCTGACCCAGGGATCAAAGCCGGGTCTCCTGCATTGCAGGCAGGCTCTCTACCATCGGAGTCAGCAGGGAAGCCCCTCATCTCAGCAGGGAGGAGACGGAGAGGTTTGCCCAAAGGACCCACAGGTCAGCGGTGAGGCGGGGAGGAGAAGCCTGCTCTCCTGCTGGCCCACCGCCTTGGGCTCGCTGCTGTCTGCCACGGGCGTGGGGGCTCATGACCCAGGTAACGGGATGGCAGATGCAAGTCTGGGATGCAGAACGGAAAAGAGGCACCATGTTCCAGAGCAGGGTGAGGTCATGGGGCAGGATCTTGGAAGGAGAGGTCTGTGAATGGGTTTTACACACATCAGGGGTTTAAAAAGTGTGTGAGGGGGGACGTGGGCGGTAGAGGGGGAGTTGAATCAAGAAGAGGACTTTTGGAAAGTGGTGTCATGATGTTATCTCACCTCATCTCCAGGTGAGAGGATGGGGGATATGCTTCCTCTATGACCTCAGATCAAGAGGGAGGCTTCAGGAGAGCACTCAGACGGCTTGAATGCTAGGCTCCCTGCAGCCTGGGGACCTGGTGAGCCTATGTCTGACTCCCGCCTGAGAAACCCCCGGGAGGATGACGGGTCAGCAGAAGAGGGGACGTGGCTACAGCCGGGTCAGACTCCACCTCCGAGTGTGTAGGAGTGAAGGGTGAGTGAGTGCCTCGGGAGCAGCAGTGCGGGCGCCAGGTAGGGAGGGCTGTGCCCAGGGCGAGCTGGAGGGGCGAGCCCAGGACTGGGGCACTGCTCTGTGCCTGCGGAAGGAGCCACAAGTGGCCCACCGGGGGGTATTTCCCCCATGCTGGGGGCACTGCAGGAGAGTAAGTCCCGGTAATGGGGCTTTGACAATCACACAGAAGGACTCCATGAGCGCCCAAAGTGAAAGTCGCTTAGTCGTGTTCGACGCTTTGCGACCCCATGGACTATACGGAATTCTCCAGGCCAGAGTACTGGAGCGGGTAGTCTTTCCCTTCTCCAGGGGATCTTCCCAATCCAGGGACCGAACCCAGGTCGCCCACATTGCAGGCGGATTCTTTACCAGCTGAGCCACAAGGGAAGCCCAAGAATACTGGAGTGGGTAGCCAATCCCTTCTCCAGCGGATCTTCCCAACCCAGGAATTGAACCAGGGTCTCTTGCATTGCCGGCGGATTCTTTACCAACTGAGCTATGAGGGGAGCCCATGAGCGCCTAAAGGGCCCGCTTATCCTCTCAGGAGCAGCAAGATCAGTGGTGCTCCTGAGAAGTGAGGTCTTTCCTGTCCCTTCCTCCACTTGAAGCCCCAACTCTGGAGGGTTCAGAAACCTTGGAGATGGGATGGTGGGGAAGAAACTCAGCCTGGCAAGACAGAACGGCAGCTCATCCACAGCCCCTCCTCTCCCAGGGCAGCTGGGGGAGGGAGAGGCGCTGCCGCTGAGTGCAGTTTGGGGTTTTGAATGTAACGCTGGACTCCATGTATAAGTTGTTGACCAGACAACCTTCTAAGTCAGGAGACTTGCCTGAATTTTTCTCTAGGAGTAAGGGAAAATAAGTGCCAGCTGTCGGCGGAGTTAAAAAAGGCCAGTGTGGGGAAAGCTCTCTGAATGCATCCTAAGGGCTGAGCTTCACCAACACTGGTGTTTACGGCCAATGACACGGGTGGCAAACGTTTTCCATCCACACGAAGGCAGGGCTCCTGTCCTCTAAGGTCCTCTCTGAAAATGGAAGCACTGCATCAGGCCCCTTCCCTGTTTCACTTTCCCCTTTCAAGCCTTCTCACTGCCCACAGGTTACAGTTCAAATTCCTGACTGTGGCTCCTGCCCTCCCCTGTGGCCTCCTCTGTACCCTGGCCCCAGGGGCCCCTCAGCAGCTGAGCTCTCCCCTCCCTTCCCCAGGCCTGCCTGCACGTCGCTCCCCCTGGGGGATGGCTAAGCCCTCAGCCTCTGCCTCCCGCTCAGCCTCCAGGTCTTAGCACGGGTGTCATTACCCCAACCCCTGAGTGCTGTACCCCAGGACCCCCACACGCACCCAACCAGCCCTTATTACCCTGCCTTGTAAACAATTTGTCACGTGTCTGATCTCCCCAGGAGGCTGAAGGAGTTGGGGGTTTGGGTTGGGAAGGGGGGAGCGGGTTGTGTTTAGCTTGAATCCCCAGCAAGCAGCCCAGTGCCTGGCCGTAGAGTAGGCGCTTCAGAAGTCTTTTAAAAATAAATACGGGTGAACACTGCAAACGCTCTGCGACAGAAGGAGCCATTACCTTCTTCTTCATTTTCACGTTTTTGAAGATGGCGTGGACTCTCCATGTCTTTGCAAACATTGCCCCGAAGGCGGTGGTGTAGCCCACGGTGAGAATCCAGGTCCTGACCTAGAGGCCGTGAGAAAACAGAGGGTCAGCATCGCCCAGGTGGACGGACCTGGTCTTTTATGAGAGTGTCCCAGCAGTGGGACCCCGGATGGTAGGGGCAGATGCTCTACTTTACATACGGTGGAGTTTCACTGGCCTCAGCAGTCCTTCCATCGCGTGTCAATCTGATAGACCTTTGGTTCTATCAACCACTCACCAGACCCAGGGCCCTAGGTGCAGAGGCATGTGAGATTCAAACTCTGCCTTCCATGGGCCCACAGCCCAGTCACTCAGCGAGGCACAGAGGGTCCCCGGGAACACTGAGGGGCCACAGACCAGCCTTCCGGTCCTCCCTTCCTCCCTTCCTTCCTTGATGGCCTTTTGCATGCCTGCGAGGGGACCGTAATTGCTGACTTCTCCGCCTCCTCACCCAAGTCTCTAGGAGACCAGGTGGCCCCAGGAAGCTCTGCTACAGTCCTCCTTGCTCCTGGGGTATAGACAGCGGGGAGGGGGGCGCTGAGCCCCGGGGGCTGAGATGGGGCAGGACAGCAAGCTTGCATGGCCCTCCTCGGGCATTAGTGACCCGGCCACTCCGCGAGGCAGGAGTACTGCCCACTCTGAGGGCAGGACTCAGCCAGAACTGGCCCCGGGGACCCCTGACTGGCAGCTGCACCAGCCCAGCTCCCGGCCATCATGCGGGGCTGCTCAGTGAGGGGGTGGAAGGCCAGAGGAGAGGGGCTGTGACCTCCCCACTCCCACCGTGGGCCTGTCTCCTCAGGCCTTTAGAGAAAGACAGGAGCGACGCTGCCTGGGTCTAGCCTTGGTCCCCGAGCCCACATTTGGACCTGAGGTCCTCGCTTAGGACTAGGGCTTTATCTGGCTCTCACCTGACCCCAGGGCTAAAGTGTGCCCTGATCCCTGGCCCCAGGCTGGTGGCTGCCGGAAACCACCAGCCCTGATAAGAGCAGAGAGCCTGATTCCTGCAGGCGGGGGTGGCTGGTAACCATCTGTTAGGTCGTGGGGGCATCCTGGGTGCCCACTCTCCACCTGCACGGCCATCGTGGCCAGGCCCCAGCCTCTCCTGAGTCCACCCTCACTGGCTGGTCTGGACAGCCTCCAAGACCCAGGAGACGCATCTCGCGGGCCCCCAGACACAGCCCAGACCTGGGCTGTGTGCCACTACTTTCTGGGGCCTCCCACTCATGGGGACGGAAAGGCTGTGAGCCCCGGTTCTAGGCTATGGTCTTTCCTCTGCTCTCCCTCAGCCCTGCTGGGCTGAGTTAACCTCT
This sequence comes from Cervus canadensis, assembly GCF_019320065.1. Taxonomy (NCBI): domain Eukaryota; kingdom Metazoa; phylum Chordata; class Mammalia; order Artiodactyla; family Cervidae; genus Cervus; species Cervus canadensis. The sequence goes on along the minus strand of NC_057399.1, from coordinate 10,158,748 downwards.
GAAAGGCCCCCACCTGGACTCAGCAGGAAGGTGGGTATGGAAGGGAAGAGAGAGATGGCTAGGGTGGACAGGTCAGCTCTCCGTGTCGAGCCCAGCAGGTTTGCCAGGCCTCAGCGGCCCATCCAGCCCAGGGCTGCGGGCGGTCGTGTAGGAGGTTCCCAGATACGCTCCCTTCATGCAGTCCCTTCACTCTGCCTTTTAGCAACTTGGCTCCCCAGCTTCTTAGAGACAGAACATTTCCTCTTTCCATTTTATCTGCAAAAATAGGAACTGGCTAGGGAGATGGAAAGACCAACCCCCTAAGCAAAGACAACAGTATTACCGCAACTGGTCAGAAACACAGACACGTGAGGCGTGAACGCTGGTAATGGTACAGGTGAGGACTCAATCTTTTTTTTTTAAATTTTGAAAATTTCAGACAGGCAAGAATGAATCACAGTACTCTACAGAAGGTGTAGGATGGCCATATTATAAAACAAGGATGCAAAAAAGTAAGCAGAGCAGAGACAGGGAAGGAGTCAATTATTGGGAACTTAGACCTGAGCTTATTCAATGATAAGATTTCATATTCCTAGACTGTTGGAGTTACATAGGACCTTACAGATCATTTCATTCATTCATTCATTTGTTCATCTGTTCATTCAACAAGGATTACTAGGTCAGAAGCTAAATATATAATGATAAAAACAAATGAATAAAACAACCACCACCAAAACCAGGGTGATTTTTTTGGAGTCATCAGTTGAGTGAGAAAAGCCCTTTGCAGAGACTCAGGGCATTGAGGTATTTCTCTCAACCATGCAGCCTGGCTCCAGAGCTAAGCCTGGAACTCAAGGCCGTGACCTAGTCCAGCCCTTTCTCCTCTGCATCCTGCTGCCTGTTCCTCAGAGAGTCTCCCGACCCCAGCCAGGTCCACCCTGCCCAGGAGGTAGCCGCCAGCACAGCACACCTAGGGAAGCCGCTGACCAGCCTGGGAACACTTCCCCGGCTGACTCCAGCACACTTTGAGAGCTAGTGGTTGTGTGAAGACCAGTGGTCTCCAAGTGTTTTTGACCACGTTCCTCTATCAGCAAAAACCATTTAAAACATGAACACATACAGAACAAGCAGATATTAAAAAGGACAGTCAGAGATGGAATATTTTTCTTCATAAAGTGGCAGACAAAGACCTCATACTCTGGGTACAAGTATTACTCCAATATGCTTGGCATTATTATATTTGCTTTGACTTATGCTTTCTCTGGAGCCATTATTTTCCGGCCACTTGTCTACTCTGCAGGGCCACACTCATTAAGACATAATAGTACAAATGAGTTAAGTTAGTTAAAACTCGACAATATACATTTAACTGGGCATCTGGAAACTGCAATGTGGTGCCATAAACTGAAAGCAAAGAATGGGTGAGGATGCCTGGGCAGAAAAGAGGGAGCCTACAGGGCCCAAAACCTGCTGCCAAGGTTCGCTTAAGCCGGTGTCTGAGGAGCTGGGTTTGGGGAGGCTCCCACCACTTGCCCAGCGATAAGAGTGACCCTGTGCCTGAACGGTTTGTGCAGACAGCGTGTTTATGCCGCAAATCTGCCTTCCTCCTGAGAGCCTGGAGTTTGGGTAAGTGTTCAGGAGGGGGACCCAGGTGCCTGGCCCCCAGTGAAAACCGCGGGCGCCGAGCGCGCTGAGCTCCCTGGTCAGCATTCCACCTGTTGTCACAGGTCGGTGCCGGGGAGTTAAGGGCATCCCGCGAGACCGCTGGGAGAGGCTCTGGGACGCTGGGACCTGGTTCCCGTGACTGCCTCCCACGTGCCTTTTTGCTTTGCTGACTTTGCTTTATGTTCTGTCCCTGTAATTAATCATTGCTGTGAGTACACGTCTATGCTGAGTCCTCCTAGAGAATCACGGAGCTGGGGCTCATCCTGGGACCCTGGACACCATGCCCTGGGGCTGGCTGGTGTCACAGCTGACCAGCCACTGCGTCCTCAGGAGAATTCCTGCATGAGACCCCAGACACACCCACCATTAGATTTTAGTAAAGCTTCATTTCTTTCACTTTTTCTACATATAACGTAAGTCAAGGCTGTAATATATTCTTCCACAGCCTCCCTGGTGGCTCAGACAGTAAAGAATCTGCCTGCAATGCAGGAGACCAGGGTGTGATCCCTGGGTCAGGAAGATCCTCTGGAGAAGGGCATGGCAACCCACTCCAGTATTCTTGCCTGGAGACTCCCATGGACAGAGGAGCCTGGCAGGCTACTGTCCATTGGGGTCGCAAAGAGTCAGACATGACTGAACAACTGTCACCTTCAATTTCTTTCATTTTTTCTACATATAAAGTAAGTAAAGGCTGTAATACAGTCTTCCACAAGATGATCCCAGGGGATTCACCTCCCTTTGGAGACGATCTGGAGCTCTTTAGAGCATAATGAAACAACAATAGAAGAAATATTCTGAAAGCGGGACAGAATGGGACCTGTGGGACCCCTACCAGCAAAGCCGCCCGCCTCGGGCTGCCCCTGCTTAGGGTCACCCCTGGGCTTGGCCTTTGCAAAAGGAGGTAGAATTTCTCTCTCCACTCCGCCACCATCATTTTAGATGGGAACGGACACTGGGGCTCAGTCCCGAACCCGGCGTGTCCTGAAAGGGCCCTCCCTAGGTTATCACTCCCGTCCTCAGGTGTCAACCACTGTCCTTGTGCTGACGATTCCCTTAGTCCCGTCCCAGCTCCTCCCTTTCTGACTCCAGGCCTGCGTGTGCCACCTTCACTGGAGACCAAGGGGACACGCAGGTGCTCAGCAAACCTTCACAGTCTGGAGCCAGAGCTGAGCCCATCAGCCCTTCTGCTGAGCAGCCCCACTGCCAGCTGATTCAGGGATGGCGCCTGTACCCACCTGTCACTGGAAATAGGGACTGGAAGTCCCCCAGGAACCCTCCCCTCTCCCCCCAACACTTTCCCATTCAGTCCCCAATGCTTCTCCTTCTGCTGCCCGTCCCATGCCTGAGAGCTGGGGCCCCGCTCCGGCACCTCCCAGCTCCTTTGCCCTCTGCTTTCGTCTTGATGGAGGGCACCATCAGGAGACTGCAGAGGGCAGGAGAGAGAAGACGGGGTGTGCACTCCCTGTGGCCACAGCCGCCGTGCCCGCTCTGGCTGCAGCTGGGCTCCACGTGTGGCCTGGCCTCTCTGGGTAAAGCAAAACCCTGCCTCTTTACCCCTTCAGGCCCAGGAGTGGTGAGGGCTTCCTGCAACGGCCTCTATGCCTGCTTCCTTAATGCCACCCACACCTCTGTAGGCGGTCCCCTCACTGCCCCTCTCTAAGGAAGCACCCAGGTGGCCTCCGCCTGCTTCCAGGACTCTGACGACAGTCTTACTCCCACATCTCCTGTTAGTAACCCCTCCTCTCTGCTCCCGTGTGCCCTCCAGATGAGCCGTCATGAGCAGGGGCTCTGGAGAGAGACTGACAGAAGTTCCAGTCCTTGCTTTCTCACTTACTATGTGAACCTGCGCAGGCCACATGACCTCTGTGAGCCTCAGTTTCCTCATCTGTGAAGTGGGGGCAACTAACGTATCTGATTTCGTGGGGTGGTTGTGTGGATGAGATGAAGGAAGGTGTGTAAAGGACTGAGGTTCTTAATCAAGACTTGGCTTCCGTCCATGTATTCCTTATCACTGCTGACAGGACCACGGCACGAGCCTCCTGCTCCTCGGCTCAACCGCTGCCTGTCCATCAAACACCCCCCAAGAGGAGCAATCCTCCACAGCAAATCTCAGCAAGTCTCCTTGAGTTTAAGCCCTTTACTGCCCCATTGAGCCCACGGGTTAAACTCCAGATTCTTAGCAGGGTGTGCCCTCCATCACCCACACCCCTCCTGCCACTCCCCACATGGCATTTCACACCCAAGCAATTCATCATCATCCCCATCCGCTTCAACATCCCATACACCACACGGCTCATGCTGCGGGCCTGGCACTGGCTGTTTCCTCCACTCAGAATGCCATCCCCTCTCTCCAAGTTCCTTTGTAAATTCTCATGAGTCCTCCAAAATCCAGATTCACAGGCCACCCCCTCTGAGAAGCCCTCCCAGGTCTTGCAAGGAGGTCACAGCTGCCTCCTCACCACGACTTCTGTCCTCATGCATGTCTCTGCTGTGGTCACACTGAGATCATGTCCATCTGATGACCTGCCTGCCTCTCCTATGGTATGGTGCAGGGCCTACACTGCCCACCTTTAAATCTCTGGATTCAGCACGGAGGGGGTGACTGGGCTGGGTGGGCTTGCTTAGGAGGTAATGAGATCTGTCACCAAAACTGAGCCAGCACATGAAAGGAGGACCACAGAGGGAACTGGAGCATTGCATGGCAAAGGAGGCTGAGCTTACAGCCTCAGGGGTCCCTTCCTTGCAATGAAGTATCTGTGAGGTAGTGAGCTCCCCATCACTCCATGGATTCAAGCATGCCTTGAAGGACCCCGTGTATAAGGGTGTTACGGGGCATTTCCTGCACTGGGGAAGTTTTATTTGATTTCATCCCATGTGTCTCCCTTCTGGGTGGTTCTATGATGCCAAATAAACTAGAAGGTTCTGCAGGGCTGTAATGATTCTGTTTCTCATTGTTGTTGTTAGTTGCTAAGTCGTGTCTGACTCTTTCGTGACACCAACCCCCTGGAGGAGGGCATGGCAACCCACTCCAGTATCCTTGCCGAGAAGAGTCTCGTGGACAGAGGAGCCTGGCGGGCTACAGTCCATCAGGTCGCAGAGAGTCAGACACGACTCTAGACAGCAGGGCACAGACTGCAGCCCGCCGGGCTCCTCCGTCCGTGGGATTTCTCAGCAAGAGCACTGGAGTGGGCTGCCATTTCCTCCTCCAGGGGATCCCCCTGACCCAAGGATCAAACCTGCATCTCCTACACTGGCAGGAGGATCCTTTACCACTGAGCCCCCTGGGAAGCCCCTGTTTCTAGTACAAGTCTAAACTGATGTGTCGACATAAGACAAATAGCTACTCCGCTCTCTCCCCAAGTCTTAAACATATTTATTCTAATTAAACATAATTATTCTGATGTTAAAGTCTGCCTTTTTCTCTCCTGAGCCATAAAGTTTCCTGGCCCCTCTGAACACAGTGTGATGACAACCATGGGGGAGAGGATGAGGCAAAATGCTCATCTCAGCTATGAAGAAGGAAAAAGCAGTGCACATCTCCAGATGGAAAGAAAAGTCCACACCTGAAACAATTCTGTTTAGACGCTCACTCAACTGATTTGGGGAAAGGCCTGCCTGGCAGAGTGAAGGGCTTTCAGTGCTCTCTGGGGACTAGTAGGAAAAGAGACACACAGCCCCTCCCCCAGTTCTGTCCTGCTGATGTCTGGGGGTGGAGGAAGCCGTGTCGGCTGGGTGGATGCTGGGGGGCAGGCGGGGTGGTTAGCTGTTTGCCTGCTGTCCAGAAAGGTTAGAAAAAAGGGCCTTTTGTTTCATTCTGGCCATCCACCCCAGATGATCAATAGTGAGAAGGCAGGCAAGCGAGACCCAGACCATTCAAAAGCCAGCCCCAGACCTCCGTTATCATGAGGTGCTGTAGCCTGGAGCTGAAAGGCTAGGGTTCCGCCTGGGATCTCCAGGGCCTGCCTTGTCTTCCCGGGGAGAGTGTGGGTGCAGGAGAGGTTCGCAGTGCTTCCAAAGGCGGGGTGCCTCTGGAGAGATGCTCCGGAAACAGCTCCAGAAGACTCTGTCTTACCCAGGGTCCTTTAAGTAAGATCTGCATTGAAAATCCTTCCAGAGTTTAGAGTACAGCAAAGACTTTCTGGGCTTCCCCGGCGGCTCGTGGTAAAGAATCCGCCTGCAGGAGATACGGATTCAACCCCTGGGTCGGGAAGGTCCCCTGGAGAAGGAAATGGCAACCCATTCCAGTGTTCTTGCCTGGGAAATCCCACGGACGGAGGAGCCTGGCGCGCTACGGTGCTGCTGCTGCTGTTAAGTCGCTTCAGTCGTGTCCGACTCTGTGTGACCCCATAGACGGCAGCCACCAGGCTCCCCCGTCCCTGGGATTCTCCAGGCAAGAACACTGGAGTGGGTTGCCATTTCCTTCTCCAATGCATGAAAGTGAAAAGGGAACGTGAAGTCGCTCAGTCGTGTCCGACTCTCAGCGACCCCAGGGACTGCAGCCCACCAGGCTCCCCGGTCCGTGGGATTGTCCAGGCAGAGCACTGGAGCGGGCTGCATGGCCTTCTCCGGAGCTTCAGGGCACAGGGTCCCTGAAGGGTCGCATACTACTTAGTGACTAGACAACCACACAGACTTTCTGGGGGAGCAATCCAAGGGCTCATGGCACAAACAAGGGTGTTCTGGGACTCAAGTTAGGGCCAATGGGGTATCTTAGGAGCCCGGGTGCAAATCAGAGAAAGCTGCCCCTCTCTCTGAAAGGAAGAGTTTCCAACAGGAACCCCTCAAGACCCTTTTTGAAAGAGCCCCACCTCCATAAGACCTACCGGCTGAAGAACTTGATCCAGAGAGCAGATCACAGGCTGAACTCAGCGCCTGCCCACTCCTGACACCAACAGCCTGACGCAGTGCACGAACACACAACTGTACTTGGAGGCCACGGCTCAGGCTCTGAGACAGGGAGGAGGCCCTTCTCCCCTCCCCGCACAGCCCTGGCGGTGACTGGAGGCTGGGGAGCTTCCTGGAAGCACAGCGTCCTCGAGCCGGGCAGGGGAGACAGGGGGTGTCGGGGGGTGCTGGGGAGGGGGCCGACGTGCGGCTCCACGCAGCTCTGCGGACTGAAGACGTGGCTGAGTGGGTGCGGGGGCAAGAGCGGAAGGGAGGCAGGCCCCGGGCTGAGCAGCTGCACCTGGTCTCCTGCTGACACGTCAAGATAAGACACCAGCGGGAGCATAGGATCCTGATCAGGGGAAGGACAGTGAACACAACATCTTCATTCTCATGGCCAAGGGGAGGGCCCAGAAGAGGCCCTCACTCGAGGGGAGGGACAAAAGCAGGAGGAGGCACCAGCTCCTAATACATCCTGCCAACCTCCCAGAAACCTTTGTGCTGGAAGCCATCTTGGCTGAGAGATGTGCCTGCCACCAGGTAAGGACCCTGAGTCAGACCAAGCATGAGCACAAGCGTGATGACCGGCCAGAAACAACAGGAAAACTGCCCCCTCCCCGCCCCCCGCCCCCCCATATAAGCAACCGAAGCCGCCCTGTTGCACACAAAACACAGTTCACCCACGTGCTCTGCCACACACACTGGGCTTCCAATAAACGCTTTTATCTGTCCACAGTCGTGGTCTCTGCTGAATTCTTTCTTCAAAGAAGACAGACTGAGGTCCGTCTTCCAGCCATTCCACCGCTGGAATGAGAAGGGGAGGTGGATATGCCATCAGGACTGTAGCTGCCAGGGAACTTGTGAGCAGACAGGAGGCATCTTTCGGGACTTCCAGAAATAACTGCAGCCCATTCTGAAGGGGTCTCCTATTTTAAGTCTCCCCTGGTTGCTCCCTCTGCATCTGGCCCTCACTCCTGCACGCCGGCCTGTCTGCATCAGGGTGTAAAACACGCTGAATGGAAGTTATTCGACTACAGCCTCCCATCTGCACTGGGGACTCCCTGCAGGCAGTCACCTGAGTGTCCAGCTCGGGGCCTGCAGAGCCTGGCACACAGTAGGTGCCTGGGAAATACCATCGCATCAATGAATGAACTGTAAGACAAGGATTGGGGCTTGCAGTAACCCATGTGAGGGTGTGTGGGATGAGGGGACATCATCTGTACATTTGCTGGAAGGTTTGGGGAGCCCCTGGCACTCTCCTCAGCCCCCTCCTCTGGAAGCCAGAGGTCCAGGGAACTTTTCACAACTAAAGGCCCAGAGCAGATGGGGGTGGGAAGGCTGCGGCCTGCCCAGGGTCCTAATTGGTCGAAACAGACTTTGTTAGCACCAGTCCCTGTAACCACAGCCCTAAGTCGCTCTAAACCAGCCAGGAAAGGCCACCATCAAACCTTGCGGGCATCCCCTGGGCTAGCTTTCCAGCCACCTTCTGAAATCACAAAGCGCTTTACTGTGGCCAGCCACAAAATCATGGGATCACATGCTGAAACAGTCCCCAAACCACATTCTTACATCAGATTCTCTCTCAACTGTCTCAAAGAAAAAAAAAAAAATTCTCCAAGCAAAAAAATAATCACAGATATTTATGGTCTTTCACTTGAAAACATCACTAATTCCTATCCCTCTTCAGTTTAATGGGAGGTCAGTTGGGTGTTCCCAGGTAGCCTTGTGAATCAGTTATAAAATCCTAGTATCTCTGGGAGGCTTCCCAGGTGGCGCTAAGTGGTAATGAAACTGCCTGCCAATGCAGGAGACGTGGGGTCAGGAAGATCCTTTGGAGGAGGGCATGGCAACCTATTCAGGTATTCTTGCCTGGAGAATCCCATGAACAGAGGAGCCTGGCAGGGTTACAGTCCATAGGGTCGCACAGAGTTGGACATGCCTGAAGTGACTTTGCACAGCATCTCTAGGGGGCTGGAAGAGGACACTGTGCTTCTGAATCCAGTATCTGTACCCCTCACGATTTCAACCCTTCCCAGCTGCTGCCTATGTAGAGCTCGTCCATACACCTGTGAGAGGGTGGACGGCTGAAAGCGTGCTCCAGGACCCAGAACCCAGCGCTCTGTCCTGTGACGGGATGGATGGCCCTGCTTCTGAGATTCCGAGGTGGAGGTCTATGATCCCCTTTCCTCCTCCCACTGATCCTCACGGGACAAGGTTTCTGGTGCTTCCATTGTCTTGCATCACTGGTTTCCAACAGACAAACTCAATAATAAAGCATGGTTTCTAATCTTGACCGCGCTACTCCCACTGTGGTCTGTGGATGCAGCAGCAGCACCCCAGAGCTCATTTGAGCTGCAGCGTCTCCGTCCACCACAGACCTAACAGTCACCTGAATTCCCCAAGATCTGCAGGTGATTTACATGCCCTTTGAGCAGCGCTGTCTGTGCAGACAGAAGTTAGGATGGTGGTTACTCTGGGGAGAAGGGTGCAGACAGTAGCTGGAATGGGGTAGGAAGGGCTTCTGGGAATAAGGGCCTGTTTGTTGATGTAGATTCACAGTTGAATCCAGTTTGTGAAAACTCACTGAGCTATACACTTATGAAATGTGCATGTGTGTATTTACTTTAATAAAAGGTTAAACAATAAAGGAGTCGGGATTCTCAGCAAGTGGAGGTAGCTGGGAGGTAAAGCAGCGCTGCACTCCTCCGCACGGCTGAACTGGCTCCTGCAATGACTGGGGACTCACGTCCAAGAACGTGCCCTTGGAGGTCTCACGAGCATCATTCTCCCCTCCCAACAGCCTGCCTCGAGGCCTCTCTCTGCACTCAAGGTGGCAGACGCACAGCAGCTGGGCTTTGACTTAGGCAGCCCCGAGTCTGTCCCTGACCCAGATTGAGCAGAGCAAGATGGAAAGATGGAGGTTTTGCCATGGACGCACCGACACCAAATCGATCGGCATCAGCCTCGGTTTTCCAGCCTCTTCTTCATCCCAAGTTTGCTCTGTTCTATTGGTAACTCTCTTAGAGGCGTCCAGAGGTAAACACAGTGGTCCAGACACAGTCTCATCACTCATTCACAATGATGGTGACTAGCACTTACTGAGTCTCATGTGACAGGCACGAAGTCCTGTCTCTTTAAACTAGGTTTAAACTATCTAGGTTAAACTATCTCGTTTAACCCTCACAATCCTATGAGAACGCCCATTTCACAGAGGAGTCAACTAAAGCTCAGGGATGTTAAGTAACTTCAAGTCACAGAGCAGGGAGGTAGTAGAGTTAGGATTTGAATGCAAGCAGTCTAACGGAAATTCTCTTATACACCAGGCACTATGATATTACTTTGGGGATGTATAAAAAAATAAATGAATAAATACACTAAAACAACTGAATTATACACCTTAACGGGGTGAATTTTACAGTATGTGAATGATTGTCAGTCTCTGTATCTATGTGGAATACCATATCTATGGATTCAAACAACAGGGAACAAACTGAAAACATTTTTTAAAAAAAGTTCTAGAAAGTTCCAAAAAGCAAAACTTGAATTTGCCACATCGGCAACTCTTTACATAGCATTTACATTGGATTTACAACTATTTACATAGCATTTGCATTGTATTAGGTATTATAAGTAACCTAGAAACGATTTAAAGTACATGGGAGGACTGCATAGGTTATATTCAAATATTACACCATTTTACATAAGAGACTTGGACAACCTCACATTTTGGTATCTGTGGGGGTTCCTGGAACCAGTCCCCAGTGAATACTGAGGGATGACTGTGTACCCCAAGTTTAAAAAATCTGAATGGACAAATATTTTGGTTGAGATACATATTGCTCACATCTCTAAGAATTTACTTGACCTGTTTCTCCTGGCATGAACCAGCTAACGAAAAAATCAAAATATTTCTTTAAAAAAATGAAGGAAATGTCCCAGACATCTCTGTATTCTGAGAGGGCTGGTTCCATATCTCAGCCCTGCCACCCAGCCACGCATTAGAGCTTCGGTTTTCTCCCTTACGAAGCAGGGACAGGGAGCCTTCCATGCAGGTGGCCGTGGGATCTGAAGGAGGGGCTGCACCTGGCGGCCGGCCCGAGGTGAATCACAGCGGAGAGAGCTCGTTTATGAGGGCACGAGCTTGGGGGGGCGCAGGGCACCGCTGAGCGCCTCCACGCCCGGGAACACTCTGGGCGCCCCTGTGGCTGTGGAGACCCGCCCGTGACCGAGGCTGCCTGGGTGGTCTTGCCCTGGCCTGCAGAGTCCTTCCTCACCCCCCACACTGTGCTGGGCTTTCTGCCCGGGACTCCACGAGGGAGGCAGCACCTTGTCTCTGCCCCACCTGCCCTGCTCAGGCTCTGGGCTGCCAGGGGCTGGGTTTGGGAGCTGCGTAAGCGAGCGTGAGGGCTCACCATCCCCCTGGCGCCGGGGCCCTGGCCCACACCCAGCGCTGTCCTCACAGGTAGCCCTGTGCCCACCGGGGCCACGTTGCTATGGCGACTCCACTACCCACACAGTGTCCAGGGAGACAGCCCGGTGTAGCTGGAGCTGTTAGCAAGACTTGCTGAAACTAGGCTGGGAAGAGGCCAGGAAGGGTCAGAGGGAACGGGGGGTGGATCTGAGTGTAACTGCTTCCCTAGCTCTGCGTGTGTGTGTCTGTATGCACGCGCGCACGTGTGTGGACGCGTGCTCACACGTGCACTCAGCCCACGGCCCTTCTGAGCAGAGGCGCCGCCCCGTGACCGTCACAGGTCGCCTCCTGAGCTGGTGTTCACTGTCTATCTCCGTGTTTAGCTCCTATGCTGAAAACTCAAAGGGGATCGCGTGGCAGTCGTATGGCAGCAGAACAGAGTGAAGGGAGACCTCTGCAGCCCCACGTCTGAGGCTGCTTCCTGGGCCACCCTGTCTCTTGTCCTCCAAGATTCCCTGCAGAACACAGAGCGGACGCCAGGAGGCTGTGCCTGACGGGGAGCATGACGCCCCCTTCTTCCTGCTTGCCTTGTGCCCCAGGTGGCTTCTCTGAATCGTCCCATGAAGGCCACACCACAGTCTTGCCTGGGGCTTCGCAGGTGGCACTAGTGGTAAAGAACCTGTCTGCCAATGCAGAAGACAGAAGAGGCACGGGTTCGATCCTTGGGTCAGGACGATACCCTGGAGGAGGGCACGGCAACCCACTCCAGTATTCCTGCCTGGAGAATCCCATGGACAGAGGCGCCTGGTGGGCTACAGTCCGTGGCGTCATAAAGAGTCGGACACGAGTGAAGTGACTCAGCATGCATAGGGGTGACACAGTCGTGCATGGGGGTTTATTGTGCTCATTTTACAGACGACAAAGCTGAGGCTCAGAGGGGCTAAGTCACTCCCACAGTCCTGGAGGCAGCATGTGTATGAGATAGGGGTGAAGCTCAGGCTGTTGAAGACCTGTGCTCTCCGCACTAGGGGGCCCTGCTCCACCTCCGTCTCCCCACTTGGTGGGAGTTTACTGGGGCTGTCTGCCAGGTTCAGAAGGAACGCAATCCAAGGCACCACATGAAATAAAGAGCCAACCCCCCTGGAACAGCAAGTGGAGGACCACTCAAATCATACCCACTGAGACGGGCACTTAGGCTTTAAATTCAAGAGCAACATTGCGGATTATTAGATAAGTGATCCTGGTGCTAACCACGTACACACTGGTGCTGACCCAGTTCAACCCACAGTAGTTATGCCTTTCCCCCACAGTCACGAATGTGGGCGCCCCCTTGCAGAGCCTCTGAAGCAGCCCTGACTGCAAACAAAGGAATCCTTGGGGTGGGGAGGACAGGCCCTAACATCTTCAGAGCCCTCATGCGCCAGCTAATGCTTATTTGTAAAGCGCTTTATGCTTTATTCATGCCGCCTTGCCAGGCTTCCCAGGATAGCCTTCCCCTCACACAAGTGAGCTTGACTCCCAGGATGGACGTCAGGCTTCATTAAAAGAAGGCACCCGGGTGTGCAGGATGTCCTCAGCCAGGCTCCCTCGTCTGCGTCACCCGGTGTCTGAAATTTGGGGCACACGGCAGGGAGCACGTGTGCCCTGACAGCCTTTGGCTCGTGAGGCTGCAGGAGCTCCGCTCTGGGAGGGATTGGCTCCCCGAGGGCTGGGACTCAGAGCTCGGCACCAAAGACTGGACCTCAGGCCAGCAGCTGTGTTCCCGGGGGGCAGGTGCCAGTGACAAGGAGGCGGGAGGGACCAAGCGGAGCTCTGCCCCCCGATTCTCAGCTAGGAGATGGAGGCGGGCCCCGCGGCGCTCAGGGAGTCACTGCAAGAAGCGTGAACGAGAAGACACCAGGCTGGCCCCAGCACCATTTTCATTATTGCCGTCGTCACGGTCTCCTCAAGCGTGGGCCGGGCGTCCACAGGGACAGAGGGGAGCGAAATACTCTCCTCGTTCAGCTTTTTCAGGGTGCCTGGGGAACAGCCCCTTCCTCAGGCCTCCCTGCTGCCCAGGAAAAGCGGCCACAGACACACGCGGTGCCCATGAGCCCACAAGGCTGCAGAGGGCACGTAAGTCACGCGGAGGCAGAAATGAAGGGGGACCTCATGCGCTTCACAGCATCCCCAGAGAGCAAGACACAACCTGCAGTCACCATCCTCGTGTCAGGGGTCACACGTCCGAGGGGGCAAACCACAACCCACAGCCACGAGGCCTTCCAGCAGGCTGACGCCAGGCATGTGGGGGTGCGGTGACTCCGGACTTCACCTCCTTAGCCCCCAGAAGGGCAGAGTGAAATGGAGGCAGAATAAAAAACTCTGAGCGGGAGGCCCGAACCAGGTGAGCTCTGGAGCACGTGGGGTCTGAGGGCCCTCCAGGTCCACCCCAGAGAGGAAGGCTGCCTGAGCCGCCCAGGGAGCCCCAGGGTACTGGGGACTTGACTGTGGACTTGTCAAGGGGAACCTTTCAAAGTACGTGTTGCAGGGACATCTCACTAGCCAGACAATTCATGCTGAAGTTACTGGTGGTCAACAGAGTCAGTCCAGTGTCATCATCTGCAGGAATCAGGGGAACATCATCACGGGCTCCGGGGCCCTCCCTCCGGTCCACGGGCTGTCCCAGAGTCTCGGGACCCACTGCGGTCCTGAAAGTCCAAGGTGTGGCTGGTGACCTGCCGCACATTTGGGGGGGTCCTCCTTTTGTTTATCCCTCGATGGCAACCTATACTTCATAATCATCTGGTAGTGGGCCACACTGGGACCACAGAACAGCGATCATAATCTCTTAATGAAAGGGACTGTGTCTCCCAAAATGGACCTAGATTGCTCTCAACACCTTAAAGGAAAATAACCTTAATACAAGAGTTGCTTTTGGGTTAATCTGGTCAACCCTGATCCTTTGCCCGTCCCTTCCAGCTAATACCGGCAGAGTATTAGATGAACTACTGCATTAGGGACAATAGAGAGACCCAAACGTCTAACCCAGTTTTGAAATATCACCGTAAAGTCCAGAAATAAATCCCAGCTGGTCATCCTCATCTTAAAAGGTCACCAAAGATACTTTCAACTGAGAGTTCTACACAATTGCTAAAAAAATTAATTTAAAAACAAAACTAACAACAACAACGACTAGGCATCAACATTTTTAAAACAGGTTAATTTTCAAAACAACATTGCTAAAATACAGTAAATAAATCACACTGTTTTGGGCTTCCTTAAATTTATGCATTCTCAATGGGAGTGATAGTAGTTCCCAAGGGGGACAACACTGGTTCTTGAATGTGAATAAATATTACTCTTTTATGTAGAAAGTATACGGTTGCAAAGAGTAGGGCACGACGCAAGCATAAATGTATATATATGTACAGCACACAAACAGACATACAGCATATCTTTGGAATTTAAATTTCAAGAATGGAAAATCAGAAAAAAGTCTAAAGAGGTTTCTTAGAGGGGCAGTTAGCAAAAAAAAAAGGGGGGGGTTGAGAAACAGTGCTATTAAAAAGAGGATAAGGATCATGATCTTTTCTGCACAACTCGAAGTCATCCATGCAGACATCTCTCCTTACAGTCTGTGATGGCTGTTGAGGTTGATGGGCAGAAGTGTTCCTTCTTACGTGGCTCTGACCCTGACTCCAGGCACAATGCTTTTCTGGGGAGGGGGTGACTTTTCTCCCTTGCTTTTCAAGATTACCCAGTCAATCTTAGTGGGCTGTCTTCTAGCAATGGCCTGTTAAATCCATGATCTTAATTTTACAAGCACTACTTAATTTTATAAGCAATATTCTGTTCTGGTCCGAAAGCTACACCATGCTTGCCCTGTTGAACTGCCTGAACGGCTGAACAAGTTGTCTGCCACCTGTTCATGCATTTTCATGCAATTCTGGGTTGTATCTGTGTTTCTGGTGATCGTGGCCACCAAAGAAAAGCTTATATCACAAACCACTAGAACATGCGGAATGACTTACGGTGCAAAGGGTTTCGAAAGTCTTTTCAGAGACAAAGGACCCATCAAGGCCAAAGAGAAAGATGGATGCATAGGAAAGCATTCCTCCCAGGATGATAAGGTTGTTCATATACGGACTCGACATCTTTATCAGCCTGACGAGAGAAAGAGATAACTACAGTTAACAGAACTGCTAATGTAGCTATTCCTTCAGCAAATATTTTCTGAATGTGCATCTTGTCACCAAGACTAGAGGGGGAGAGAAAAATGGAAGCCCTGGTTTCGTCCACCGCCCCCTCCCCAAGGCGCTGCCACCTCCAAGGGGCTCGTCTGCCCCTCACTACAGGACCCAATGCTATCGATTTCTGGGTGTTGATTTTCCTGTCTTCTCGGTCAAGTTCACCTATCAGTTCTCTGGGGATAGCTTGTAGTGTTGGCTTCTTCAACCATTAATTTTTAGTTTACACAAAGACATTAAGTCAAAATTTTTTTGGGGGAGCAGGGTGCTGGGTCTGGGAAGACAGCCAAATCTAGAGAATTCTGAGTTCAGCAACCTGTCACGATGTTGGGCTGTACCACACTCTCCCGTGCTGAGTGGACCAGATCTAGGAGGCATACAGGTGAGAATCCAGGGCTGCTCAGAGCTGTGGTCATCGGGCGGTGAGCCAGCATTACTGGGGCTGCCTGAAGCTCACACCGTCCAGAGCACAGACAGGGCCACCGCACAGCGCCTCTCAGCACCAGGTGATGAGACGGATGATGGAGTCCCCAGCCCAGCTCTCCCCGTCTTCAGCAGGCTGTTAAACCATCAGACGGCTGCCATTTACCCTCAGAGGTGCCTGGCTCCCCCAACGCCTGTTCAGAATGTCCTGGACTTTCAGGTGCCCCCATGGTCCAGGTGATCTTTTGCAGGCTGCAATTATAATCAGTTGTTCCCTGAGCATTTCTTTTGCATTCTGCAGTTCTGTTTATCCTTCCACACTTAAATGCAGCGTCAAAGTACTAAAAGACCGACTATCAATTGTGGACCCCCCATGGGCTTTTGAATTAGGAGCCCTAAGTCCAGCAAGCGCCTGTGTAACCCCTCAAGGCACACCCCCAGCAGTCCAATTAGCGCACTGAGTTTCCTCTCCTATAAAAGCACAGACGTCCTTGACTAGGGCACATGCAAAGCTGAGAGGGGGCTGCGTCCCTGAAGGTCCTTTTGCACACCATGAACCCCTAAGGCTCCTTCATTCTTATTACCACAGGAAGCTGGGGAGGGGAGAGGCCAGGAGTCCAGGCAGGCTTCCTGGGTGGGGCAGACCCTAAGGATGAGTAGCATTAAGGCAAAATGAGACGAGAGCGGCGGAGGATGAGATGGTTGGATGGCATCACCTACTCAATGGACAAGAGTTTGAGCCAACTGTGGGAGATGGTGAGGCACAGGGAAGCCTAGCGTGCTGCAGTCCACGGGGTCACAAAGGCATTCGGAAGAGAGAAGAGGGGGGGATCTGAAACTACAGGGACATTTATTTCCTATCTCTTTGCAGACTCTTTAATCTGCAAAAAATTTATACAGAAGCCAGCCTACTGGAAAGAGTAACCCCCAGGAGGCCAAGAGGGGGCAGTTAAGGAATTAGAGGAGCATAGTCATACCACAGGGACCGCGTGCTGCTCTGGTGAGAACTCTTGCAACTTGTAGGAAGGAAATCTAACACTGAGAGCTGACTATGTGCTCAGACCTTGCACCAAGTGCTAACAGGCATGGTCATCATTTAAGGTCCTGCGGCCCGGGAGGCTACACTGTGTGGCTTCTGGGCCCGACGTCGGCAGAGCCGCCCCGCCGGGGGTAGGCACGGGCCTGTGAGCTTGATGGCCCACACGCTGAGCCCCTGCTCAGCACTCCTGCAGCAAGGCGGGGAGCAGGGTGCGGGGATCTGCCGTGGAAACCAGAGAAGATGGCCATGCTCCGTGAAACCACCGCCTGGGGCGGCGGCCCGTTCTACCCCCGGCTGACCAGAATAACTCAGAAAGTGAGCTGCTCTCCTCCGGAGACGGAAGGGCAAGTGTGCTGGAAACCCAGGGGATGGGCTCTGCCCCACGCAGCAGTGCAGTCTCGGGTGATGGCGCTCCAGCCTCCACCACTGAGCCAGCAAGGTCTTGCGGAACTGGGATCATTATTCCAGGGTCAGTTGAGACGATGAAGGAGGTCACTTCCTGCCCGTGATGTGCTGTACGGATGGGGATGCCCTGACTGACCTCAGTGGTCCCCTTGTGGCAGCGCTTCCTGAAGGCCTCGGGCAGTGGGGCAAAGACGTGTGCGGGATTCTACACTTTGTCTACGAGGCTTGTCAATCCAGAAAGCGCTATCCAGGAGAAGGGCCTGAGTGACTTACTTCTGATTCCGATTCTTGATGTTGAAGAAGAGAAAAGCGCTGGCCATGATCATTCCCAGGATGGTAAGGGCGGAGAGGATGCTGTAGAGAGGCAGGGAGATCTTACGAAGCTGCTCCAGGATGATGGTTTTGTCCTTTGGCGGCTCAGACCCTAGAAGATCGAGGAAAAGGCGTGAGATGAGTCCAGTGCCCACATCAGACCCCGAAAACACCCCTGCCTGGCTGTCCTTGGCACTGGCCCCCTGCACACAGTCTGCACAGCACGTGTCCCCGGGCGAGCGGACCCCAGCGGCTGGCCGGTGTGCCCAGCAGGGAGCCTATGTCAGGACTTCTTTCTTTCTCAAAACAGAATCAGTAAGGGATTTGTGATGCATTTAATAGCCATTAGCCATTAGAAGACTAGAATTTGATTTGGTCTACCACCATGTTGAAAAACCATCACCGTTTATTCCCCAAAAGGTACTAGTGGTTTGGAAGGGGCAGGGCTGGGTGCTGGGAGTGGGTACCCCTGGGTGCCTCTGAGGATGAGGAACTCGGCTTGAGCTCTCAGGGATTCTGTTCCAACACATGATCAAGGTGTCAAGGGCTGGACACCTTGCCTGTCAACTCCATGAGACATACAGGTGCTCTGGCTGTGGATTTTTCTGCCTCAAGGTCACTATGTTACAAAAGCTCTTTCAGGTTCTCCACTCTCATAAGACTCACTAACCGTGGGAGGCAGAAGCGATGGGCAGTCCTTCCCCTCCCTGCGGTGCCAGGACCGGACAGAATCTGTAGGATTCATCCTGCCATGTGACTGCGGCGATGGCCCTGCTTATTTTTCAGGGACACCAGGCACCTGGGGGGAGCCGCGAGGGCCTCAGAGTAAACTCACCTTTATGGGTGGTGGCAAAATCGTCCTGTTCTACCAGGAACAGACTGCAGGGACACCCCCTCCTCACCTTCCCACCTCTCGTTTCTTACAAATCCCCCCTTTCGCAGTTGCTATTTCAGGCCAGGTTTCTGCTGTGGGACCGTGAAACTTTGGAGTGTGTCTCCCAATGGGGATGTGTGGACCGCTCAAAAGCGGTCAAACCTGGGGAAACCACCAGGGTTCACGGTGACCCCACCAGGGCTGTGCCAGCCTCGGTTATGCCTCCACTCCCAGGAGACAAGCAGAGGATGGGCAGATGGGGTTGCAGGAACTGAGAACTCCCCTGAACACCTGTGTTTAGAAACTCTGCCAGCAAGTTCAAATGTGTTTGGAAACATTCCGTGGATAAAAAGAGGATGAACCATCTAAACAGTAGAGGGGAGCTGTCAGGTTCAAAAGCAGCTAAGACGCCTCCGGCTTGATTAATGTAAAGCATTAAGCACATCTATGCAAGGTAATACACGAGTGACTTCGAGGGCCAAAAGCCAAGGCAAAAGCACACTCAGGGTGACAGGTAACCCCTGGAAAACTTTCCTGCCACCTCCCCCCCCCTCCCCATCCCCCGCCCCCACACGCAGCGTGGGCTGCACTGTCCAAGAGCCTTCTGGGTAGAGAGGATTCTTCCCCTTTGACGGGCTGAGGGAGCAGTTTTCCAGGGGCTAAGTGGTTTTTATAGTGAGCGGCAGAGCTGGCCGGACTGGAGCCCGGCTCGGCCTCGCCAGAAGCCTGTGCCCTAAGCACGCCGCACGCTGCCCGTGGCGCTGGGTGCGGGGGTGTGAGCACCAGGCGCAGGGAGGCCGGAGCGGGGGGCAGGGAGCGGGGCGCAGGCTCGTCCCGCGGGCCCAGGACAGGCTGCAGAGAGGAGACGGGTGGGAGCCGAGTCTCGGGGGAAGGTGGGCGGTTGGCTGTTTGTGAGGCAGACACGGACGAAGGGGCGTGCTGGCAGCCGGCCGGTGCAGGCGAAGGCACGCTGGCAGAACTGTCAGCAGCCCTGTCGCGGAGGCTGGAGAGGGGAGACACAGAAGTGGGGGCAGGGTGCCATCCTGGGGGTCCGGACCCGCCCTCCCTGTGAGCAACGGGGGCCGCGTGAGCCTCGGAGTGGGCCGTCTTTCACGGCAATGTGACGGTCAAGGGCACAACAGGCTTGAGGGGGCTGGACTGGGGGTGGGTGGGTAAGACCCGGCGGCTGGATGAGAGCTGAGCCCAGGCGGGGAGCGGACAGGAGAGCCGGGCTCTGCCCTGCGTCCAGAGGCGTCCTGACTCGGCTCTGGGCTCCAAGGCTGGTCAGCCACCCTCGGGGCGGCGCGGGGAAGCTCTGAGAAGCAGGAGGTGAGACAGGAACAGCGGCTGCCTCAGGGTCACCTTGGCCTCATGCTTCCTAACGAGAACCAGCTACTCTCCCGGCGGGGCTGTTAGCGTTTTTCACTCACATTTTCCCTCTCAGTTATGTTTTGTGTTTTTTAGTTTATTTTTTGTTTGACTTTTTCTTTCAGTTTGTAAACCCAGAATCCTTATTCAGCAAACCCAGATCTCCCGCATCCAGGAGCAAATAGCCCCGTCTTGGGGATCAGACTCTCGTGGTTAGAACTGGCTTTGTCTCTCACAGGCTGTGTGAATTTGGGGTTTTCTGAGCCTTTTTCTCATCTGTACAACAGGGATGACGGGACTCACCCAACCACCTTTCGGAATTTTTCTGTGGCTCCACGAAGTAATACGTGACTACGGGCTTGGTGACAGCTCCCTCAGGTGGGAACAGGAAGACCACGCCTCCTCTCTGAGACCACCTGGAGCTTGGAGGCATCCCACAGATCCAAAAGCGAACCAAACGATTCATGGGATCGCCTTTTCTGGTGGTTTTGGATTTAGGAAGGAACTCCAGGTACAGAAAGCCAGATGTCTATTCTTTGCATTCCCAGTGGAATCAAAGTAACAACATCCTGGTGCTGTGGGGATGCAAGCTTCCTTCCCAGACACTCCATGACGAGGCTGGCCATCTACCATTCCCCCATCTATCCATCCATCCACCCACCTGTCCTTCCACCCATCCATCCACCCACTTCCTCACTGACTAATACGTTCACCCATTCACTCATTTATTCACCCACCCACCCATCCACTGACTTGATCAATCATGAATTACTTTTTTATCACACATCACTGAGCCCCCAACATGTGCCAGACCCCGGCTGGTGCTGGGAATTTAAAGTCAAATAGGATCCAGTCAGGGAGCTCAAGGTCGAATAGCCTAGTGATTTCAATGCAAAGGGACGGTGGCCATGGGAGGGACAGAGACGAAGGACTGTGGAAGCAAAGAGAAGAGCGCCGTGAACTCAGGTGGGGGCCACCAGGGCAGGCTGAACAGAGGAGGAGTCATCTATCTCGTTCTCGGTGCTGAGGAGGACTTCTCCGGCAGAAGAGAGGGAACAGATTTCCCAGAAGAGCAGCAGGTGGAGAGGCCTGATTACCAGCCCATCCACATCTTCTCCGAGGGGGAGACACAGCAACATTTAACTGGGCCACCCGTGAAAAGAATCACTCCTGGTGACTCGGTGGTTGAAACACAGATGCCTTGGTGAGAGCTAGCACTCCACGCAGATACAAGGGGCCCATCCCAGGGGCTGGGGCCCAGTTCCCATGTGAGCGAGGGTGGCCCATCCTCAGGGAGTGAGTGGACTGAGGATGTTCCCTCTTTCCCCTGAAACCAGTGACTCTGCGCTTGTCCCCAGCTCTCAGACAATGCCCAGGCCTGGGAGGACCTGAGCAGGCCCCTCCTCTGAGAAGTCCGCCTGCCTTACCTTGGAACCTAATGGTGTCGTTGATGATCTCCAGCGTGTCAGCCACAGCATTATATTCTCCCACCTTCACCTCCCGGCTGTCTGCGGGAAACAAGCGGTCGTGGCTGGTTAGATCCGAGTCCTGCGTTTGTGGTCTGGGTGCTCCTGTCTCAGCGCTTGCTTGCCCACAGGCCCCAGCTATATTCTTGCAGGCTTTTCCTTTCCCCCAGGGCTTTTTCCAGGTGGACTCACGAGACGTCCAACCTGTTCTGGGCTGGGACAGACACTCTCTCACATGGTCTCATCAGCCGGTCATTCATTCTCTGCCGTACATCTATGGATAGGGAGTCTATCCCCCACCAAGAACCGGACTCTCCGCCTGTTACCAAGTCTTCTGTGCATTATCGAGCTGAATGCTTTCTCTGTAACTTTACTCTGCCATCTGGCTCTGCCCTCCAGGACCACACAGACCACCCCCGCTCCCTCTGCCCCGGGAGAGCTCTAGAGACTTGGAGACAAAAACGCATCACCCCCCTGGCTGTAGCCCCAAACCCCACCTTTTGTTGTAGTTTAGCTGCTAAGTCGAGTCCGACTCTTTTGTGACCCCGTGGACTGGGGCCCACCAGGCTCCTCTGTCCATGGCATTCTCCAGGCAAGAATACTGGAGTAGGTGGCCATTTCCTTCTTTGGGGGATCTTCCCGACCCAGGGACTGAACCCACATACCCTGCATTGCAGGCAGATTGTTTATCACTGAGCCACCAGGGAAGCCCCCGCCCTCCAACCTCAGTGCCTACGGATCACCGGGATGGAGACATCCTCGGGTCTGGAGCTGGGGGAGCAGGGGTGGGGGGTGGAGAGAGCTGGGGTCACTAGCACTGAACATCATTACTGAACATCATTTCTACTTCCCACCATATCCAGGCCCCAACTTAGACCACACCTCACAATATCACTGTCTGATAGGGTGTAGACCCAAGGACTGACCAATACCCTTCAGGCATGATCTAAAGTCATGGAAGTAGTCAGAAACAAGTAGACAGGACAACCCCCTCCTTCATTCTGCACTTTATATTCCTATTAATTCATCCTGAGGCAAAATTCACATTCTTCAGAGGCCGCACTGCTCTATGTTACACCCAGCACCAAGCCTCTTTTATACTTTCCTGTTCTCGGTTCCTCCATATATATGCACTTGTTCAGGTATCTTTTCAGATCCAAGTGATCCATGTGAGTTTGCCTTTATCTTTGACACCATTCTGTTGGCAGGCTCAGATCATGACGAAGACTTGCCCAGGGTGGTGGGAGGAGGAGTGGAGAGGTGGGGATGAGATTTGACAAGTTTTTTTTCTCCAGGTAAAATGTGGACCACTGGGTGATCAGTGGGTGGAGAAGATGGGGAACAGGGGAATGAAGCAAATGAGGGGGCTCAGGGCCATTCCCAATGGGAAGCCCAGGAGGGGTCAAAGAAGGTGGAAAGATGACAAGTTCCAGTTTGGACATGCTGAGCTTGAGGTATCCATGCTGAGCTTGAGGATCCAGTTTGGACATGCTGAGCTTGAGGATCATTGGGACAGAGACATCCCTGGGTCTGGAGCTGGGGGAGCAGAGGTGGGGGGTGGAGAGAGCTGGGGTCATTAGAATGTAAACTGGGAGTTGGAGCAGGGGGCAGGAAGGAGACCTCCAGGGACGGTGCCAAGGGAGAGGAGAAGAGGACCAAGGGCAGACCCAGGGGAGCTCTGATCTCTGGGGTGGGCAGAGCAAAGACGAGGCAAAGAGACTGGGGAAGAGGGCCCGGGACGCCAGGATACAGTGGGCGCAAGGAAAGGCACAGCTTCACGAGGGAGCTGGCCAGCCATGCCACATGCCACCAAGACAGGAACAAGGATCCCCTTGAACAGAAGGTTCATTCAAGGTGGGGTGAGAGGCAGAGAGATAAAGGCAAGGAGTAGAGAGTGGGCCCCGGAGCTGAGCAGGCTGGGACAGGGTGGCGGGTCGGCGGGGAAGGGCCAAGGGGATTCAACGTTATGTGCCTGTCCTCGTTTAGTTCTCACAGTTGTGTGGAGTTAAGTGGTTTCAGTCCCACTTTACAGATGAGAAAACTGAGGCTCAGGCAGGTTACAGCCTTGCCTAGGGCCCCACTGATCCTCAGAGCAGAGTTGAGGCTCAGACCCAGGACTGTTTCGACATGTGGCTACCTCAATGGGATCTCTGAGAGGTGACAGTGGGCCTGAGCTGCCCACTCCCTGGACCACCTGGGCATTCTGAGTGTAATACCTACAGAGAGGAGTGCCCACCTACCCAACAGCAGGGCAGACCCTGGTGCTCAGAATGCCCAAGGGTCATAAGGAGACACGGCAGCAGGAACTCCAAGACCGTGGCCGGGGGAGCCGCCCCCGGGGGCTCTGGCTCTCAGCGGATTTCTCTGCAGAGATGCAGGTGTGCTGCCGGTTCCTTATAAAAATTCAGGAAACGAAACGGAATCCCACCGGCCACATTTCCGCCTGCCTTCCTTTGACTGTGGGGTGGAACACAGGGCTGTGAAAGTCACTTCCTTCTCCCTGCAAAGGTCTCCCCGCCACTCGTGGGGGGGCCACATACTGTGTAGGCGGCTGTCACTTGCCGGGGTCACCCAGCTCCTAAATGTCACATTAGCAGACTCTGCTGGGAGCTCCAGCATCCCTGCTCTGGCCTTTTGAAGTCTCAGCCCTAATCAGCTCCCACTGCTCAGAGGAGGCTCTGATTTATTTTATTTGGTGTGGGGAGGCAGCACATGAAATATGCAGGCTGATTGGAATAAATCACCAGGAGCCGGAAAGCGGTGTGGCTGGCACCTCACCGCGCCCCCAGCCCCACAGACCGCCCCCCTGACTCACACACCCCGCTGTACCACCCATCCTGTGGTACCAAAATAATACTCAGCTTCCTGCGACGGCCACAATCACCGTAATCTCTCCCTGGGGGCACTGCTTGGAGGCTGGGGGAGGGGAGCGTCACACATTCCTGCATCCAGAGTTTCCCAGCAAACCCTGAATCAGGCATAACTCACCCCAGTCTGCAGGTGAGGGAGGAGCCTCAAGTTGGTAAGTGAATAGTGAGTGCCACATGCTGGGCAGCGACTAAGGAGTTGCCTGAACTTGAGTCTCAGTTCTGAATTCAGAGCATCTTCGCTACGCGTACTGAGCAACTCGGGCTGCTGGTTATTCGGCCTGTACTTATTGAGTGCCTACTGCATGCCAGGCCCCGCCTAAGCTATTTCATAATGAAGAATCCCTCAAAAGAGCAGGTGGTAGAAGGTTAGCTATGTTCTCTCCCCTGACCGAGCTGACCTTGGACATCTGGGTGCTGAAGGCTGTTTATATTAAATCCCTTAATCACTTCATTCATTCAATAAACGTTGGGGTGCTAGCTCTGCGCTAAAGTTACAAAGATTAAAAAATAATTCATAATTTCTGACCTTGTGGTTTTGTGACTGTGACCTCACCCAGCTCTACTGGGTGGGAAAATCTTCCCAAGTGCAGGTCCTACGTCCCTTCCCGCTGCGCCCTGCGAGCGGCTGGGCTCTCAGGCCGTGAGGACTGCAGAGGAGACTCCAGGCAGCTTCTGGCCCGGGGCCTCACTCACAGCAAGTGCTCAATAAGCTGTAGCTATTGAGTCACGACAACAGTAACCGTGAGCTATCTGTGGGGTTCCTGAACACGCTGTTACTACACTACGGCGCTTCCTTACTGCCGTTGTTTCCCACAAGGGTCTCTCCGCTTGGAAGGTGGCTTTCCCCTCCCGCTAGCACACCAACACGTCCGAATCCTATTCACCTCTTCCAGGAAGGCTTCCCCGAGAGCTGCTCCTCTCCAGATGCTGTGGGCTCAGGGCGCTGGGTGACATGTGAGCTGTGCTGGAGCCGTGCCCTTGGTGTGCCCAGGCCTTGCAACCTGAAGTCTCGCTTCGGCGGTCCTGGGCAGCACCGGGTCCCCTCCCCGGCACTCGGCCCAGCCAACCCCACCCCGCCTGGCTCCCAGGGGGAGGATGGTATCCCCGGTGTTTCTCCCTTCACCCACAGCCCAGCCAGGTGGTGACCACGAGAGGTGGGCACTTGCAACTTTTAACTCTGGGGCTCCTCGGTAACTGTGTTATGCAAAGAACATCAACCACTCATGCCGACCTGCAGACGGCAGCACAGGGGACTATGGACAGGCTAGAAAGAGGACTCACAGGGGCAGAGAGAACAGAGCAGGGTGGTGGGGAAGGGGCCGTGGGATTGCATCTGCCACTGGCTCGCTTCCCTCCCCGCCTGCCCTGCTGGAGGTTGCTGCGGACTTATCGTGTGACCCTGGACAGATCATTCTCTTTTTTGGGGCCTCAGTCTCTCCACCCACAAGCAGGGGTTCCAGTAGTTCTCAGTCCTGGCCAGGCACTAGAGTCACCTGGAGAATTCCTAGAAAATTCAGATGCCTGGGTCCCAACATGGATCCATTATATTAAAATTTCCAGTTGCGGGGTGGGGTCGGGTGGGGTTGAAGGGTGAACCCTGGGTGGCAGTACTTTTAAAAGTTCCCTAAGTTGACTAATGCATAACTAGAGTTGAAAACTGCTGGATAAAACCAAGAACCCTGCAGCACTGACACTTTCTGTTCTCAGAGGCTCAAAATACTGTCAAACACAAGAGTCCCTTTTCCTGTAGGTAGGATAATACCGGCTCCTTGTTGTGGTACAAAAAAAAAAAAAGTGTTTTCCTAGAAAAGTGCATTTTTAATTTTTCTTTATTTCAAACTTTGGATTTGGATGATACATAAACAAAATAAGTCCTATTGGTGAAAATTAGGCTGCCGGAAAAAGTCCAGTCTGAAAATACTCTCTGGCTGTGGGCCCGAGAGCATTCACAAGACAGCTGGGGGCCGCTTAAGTCACAGAGTGACCCTGCCTCCCTCCTGCCTGCAGCCGCAGGTGTGAGGGCCAGACGTACGGTCACCCACCTCCTGCTGCAGCTGGGACCCCACTTCCTGCTTCCTGGACTCTATTCCCCTCCCCACCAAAGGGTTCATTCTTCTTCAATGGACTCAAGGTCTGCACTGTGGAAGTATGCATGTGCGCTCAACCGGTTTAGTCATGTCTGACTTTTCATGAGCCCATGGTTTGTAGCCTGCCAGACTCCTCTGTCCATGGGATTCTCCAGGCAAGAAGAGTGGAGTGGGTTGCCAGGCCTTCCTCCAGGGGATCTTCCCGACTCAGAAATTGAACCCCCATCTCCTGCGTCTCCTGCAGATTCTTAACCCACTGAGCTACCTGGGAAGCCTGAGGGAAGTATATGTGTTTTTTAAGGTTTCATTGTTGTTGCAAACATCTAGAAACGTAAAACTCTGAGATGAAAAACAAAAGACAATCTTGGCTCAGCGAGAATCAAAGATTCTATAAAATTACTCCATTCTAGGACTCAGGGAAAGGAAAGAGCTCTGGCTGGAGGATAGGGCCCCCGGAAGGGGTCTTGGTTTTGCCGTCTTCTCAGTAACGAGTCCTGGAGAAGTGCCCTCCTCTGCCTGGGTGTTGATAAAACAAGTGGGCTAGACGGGGAAATGTCTGCGCCCTCCTGCTCTTGTTCCACGATTCTGCAACTGCTCTGAAGGGCCTTCCTCACTCCAAACTGAAGTGTGCACCTGAGACTTCCCCTCCCAGTCCTGGCTCTGCCTGGGGCCACACCTCATAACCACTCCCACTCCTGACCAGGCTTCACAGACAGGGATATGGCGATTTTGAGTCTTGATTCTGCTTTTCTCCAGGTTGGCCAGCCATCCCTCGGGAAGTGATTTTTTACTCCCTTGACCCACCCACCCCATGGACAGAGGAGCCTGGCGGGCTACAGTCTGTGGGGTCACAAAGACTCGGACACAATAGAGGGATTGAGCAGGCATGCACACACCCCATCCAGCGAAGTCTGGTCACTGCCTGTGGACAGGACCTAGACGGTCACTGTCCTCCCACGGGGCGCAAGCAGGTCTCAGCATTGCCTCTCAGCAGCACCAGGCAGAGAGGGCTCCCTTGGCCTGGGGCCCTCCCCCACAACTTGTCTCTATCACAAACAGACGCCATTGCCACATTTTTAATAAGTTAACTTCATCGACATTTGTTTTGAGATTTTTAACAGGCTAAGTGGACACTGGCCAAATGCCCCAGGAGTATAATAATTTTGCCATGGGTAGACTTGTCCACTGATTCATGCAAACTGTCCCAGAGACAAAAGCTGAATACCTGGGGAGACACAGAACGTGGACAGACACATGGGCTATTTGCGTCTAAAACGCCTTTCCTCACTTCTTCTTGGCTAACTCCCGCCGGTCCTTTAGAGTTTATCTTGAATGCTGCCTCTCCCAGGTAGCTTTCCTGGAATCTGCCAAGTGGAGCAGATTCAGACTTTCCTCTGAATGCCCTTATCACCTGTATCACTCAGGTGGGGGTCCTGTGTCTGCCTCCTACTACACCAGCGTTCCCTGATGGCGAGGGCTATGTGTTGTTCATCTCAGTACCCCGTGCTGTGCTGATGCCAGGAAATGACCACTGAGAAACTTCAAAAGCCCAAAGTGTAGGATGAAAAAAAATAAAAAGGAATGAAAATTAGCACATCAAAATTAAGAACTTCCATTCAACAGGGACTTTAAGTTTAAAGACAAATGACCGAACGGGAGATGTTTACATCTTCTAAAGCCCCAATAAGAAGCTGAAATCGAAATTATGTGAGGAACTCTTGCAAATCAACAAGAAAAAGACAATACCTCAAAATAACAGTGGTCCAAGGATCAGAACCGACAATGAACAACAAATGGCTGACAAGCACAGAAAGAAATGCCCAAACTCATCAGCAATCAGAGACAAATGATACCTAAAACCACAGCAAACTATTACTTCATATCTTTAGACTGGCAAACAATGAGAGAGCTGGGAAACACCAGCTGAAGGTGGGAGGCAGGGACATGAACTCCGCATGCTGGGAGGAGCTGCAGGGCCAGGGACATTTCTGAGAGCCGTCTGGCAAATCTTAGGCATGTTTAGTGTTGACACATCTTCTGACCCAACAATTCAGCTCATGGGCATTTGTCCTCAAGAAACGCCCAGTTGGGTTCACAGGGAGCATGTACGAGGATACTCATTACGTGTGGAGGCAGGGAGTTGAAGGTGATCTAGGTGGTGTCATCAGGGGAGTTGGAGGGCTATGTCCTGTGAGGGCCACGGCCTAGATGTACACCCGGCCATGTGGAGTAGCTTAAAAGCAAAGTGCTGAGTGGGAAAAGAAAGAAACATCCAGTTGCCTCGATGCAAAGTCAAAATATGCACACAAAACAGCAAACCACATTTTGCAAGGACACACACAAACACAGTAGATGCATTAAACGTTGAGAATGCTTGCCTTTTCTGGGGTAGGCAGGAGTGGCCGATGAGAACAAACACGGGAAATAAAGGGATAACCAAGCAAGCAGAGGGGCTTCCACGGGCCAGTGAGAACAACATGCCACGGGATGAGGAGTGGGAAGTGTGTCCTGAGGAAGCAAGCCAGCAACCTGCTCAGGCAGTTCTGGACGTGGGAAACCTGGGATCATCGTGAGGAGCCTCCGTGAGGAGCAGGAAGCCAGTAGCTGTCACGGCTCTTATCTGTGCTAGTCACTGAGCCAGGCTCGTTCACAAACTCCGGTCAGTGGATGCTCCCCGTTACTTTTAAGCAAGGAAAACCTTTCACGTCACTACTTTAACTCATTATTGACCAGAGAGGTATTAACACACCCTTTCTCAGCCAACTGTTATTCACAGGAGGTATCTCAATACTCACTTGCATAACAAATCGCCAGTCACAGGTGTTAGTTTCTGCAAAAATCGCCTGGTCAATAATGTGTTAAAATAAGTGCTCAAATGATGGCTCAGATAAGCCACAGTGCATGGCTAGCAATGATTAGGTATGCCTACTTCGAAGCTCATAAACTTTCCACATAAGAGGAGGTGAGTTCCCTGTCACTGGAGGCATTCAAGCAGAGGCAATGCTGTAAAGAAAAGTCAGGGTTCCCCTCAACACGGAGAGTTTGTGGCTCAATGAAAGACAAGGTCTGCTAAATAATTCTGTCTTTCCAAGCCATCTTCCTTGAGCTCCAAGAAAAAACAAGCCCTGGATCATGAGGCCTGGGAGGCATCAAGCTCAGGGTCAGACTTCCAGCCATTTCCGCTGACCCAGAACCCATCAGGTGTAACCTGCAGTTGAGTGGACTATGTCTCCACTCAACCACGTCAAGCTGAGCTGCGGTCCAACAGACTGAGCTTTCCAAACCCACGGCTTAGTGAAGAGGGCTGCGATACATGCCTTCACGGAAGGAAAAGGATGTTAAAAATCAGCCTTGAGTTTCAAACTGGAGTCAAACTAGCTCCGAAAGTTTTCTAGTAGGTTCTTGGAGATGATCTTCCCTCCTTTACAGGCACTGGCACCGGCCCAGGGAGATGATGAAGCCCCTGCGGGGAGGGGCTGTATCTTATTCAACTTGGCTTTCCCAGAGGGGCTGCTAGAGCACCTGGCAGATGCTCAGGAAGTGAACACTGAATAGAACCTTATCTGTTACCCCGAAGACCAAACGGTAATTAATGTTCGCAAATGGGGAGGACAAGCCTGCATTTCATAGGCACCTTCTGAATGACAATTATGTCGTTAGATGGTGGAAGACCCCATTCTTTCAGATCAGGTGCTGAAGTATAAAACTCCAAAGTCGAGTCCTTTATGCTGCAGAGAAGCAGTGCAGAATTCAAGCAGATTGTCATTCACCGAATTCTTACAAACGGCCTAATGAAGGCAGGGGTGGTGAGCTACAGTGGCAGATGCTGGGGTTTCACCAAGAACAGCATAAACAAGGCGCTAATCATGGCTTCGCTCAACTTCCTTCCCCTGCTGCAGATTCTGAGCCATGTTTAGACTTCGTTAGTAACGTGGATTCTTTCCTCTCTTATGGGGGAAAAAAGCACCAATTCCCTAGTATTCATCCTTATCTACACGTGATTTGGTGCAAGTCAGCAAAGGCGTGGAGGGAGGGGTTCTGAACTTGGAGCTGAAAGGGGGTTAGGCCCACTGCACCCCAGGTGTGTGGTGAGGGGATCCTAATACCTGCCTTACCTACTGCCG
Organism: Cervus canadensis; assembly: GCF_019320065.1. Taxonomy (NCBI): domain Eukaryota; kingdom Metazoa; phylum Chordata; class Mammalia; order Artiodactyla; family Cervidae; genus Cervus; species Cervus canadensis. Next base: position 10,128,615 of record NC_057399.1, on the reverse strand, counting down.
TGGGTGGATCCCTCAGAAGGGTGCCTGAGGCAAGAGAGAGAGTGCATGTAATTTATTTGGGAGGTGATCCTTGAATACTCTAATAGGAGCTGGGGAGGTGAGAGAGGGAATGGAAGGGAGCCAGGGCAAGGTGCATTAATGAGCAGGTTCCTGAGAGCCCAGCTGAGGCTCAATTCCACGGGGATCTCTGTAGACAGAGCAGACACACCTTGGAGTCCTTGGGAGTTTCCAGCCAAGGGAGGAAGGACTCTGGGGGATTAATCCTCTACTCCTCACCCATCCCCAGCTCAGGGCTGCCCTGGAAGCATTCTCTCCCTGGATATTGGCCCTGCTCCTTGCACAGGGTGAAAAGTACAGGTGCTCTTAATAAGACGATTGTTTGGAACCATGAATGCTCAGGGACTATGGTGGGTGGGACAATGATGGCATCCGCCACACCTGCCCTCTAGGATTGTCCTGTTGGGAGGTAAGGTCCCTGGGAAGTCTTGAGAATGGAGTGAATGGAGGGAAGCCAGGAGTGAGGAAAGTCATGCTTGGGCTTTGAATCCGTCTCTGGATTCAAAATGTTTCACCCTCAAGAGGGACCAGGAGGTCCCTGACACATTATTTTAGAGGTAGTTCTGTCTATCCGGCACTCCTAAGTTTGCAAAAAGAGTTCATTTCTCTAGCCTGGGACAGCAGTGGCCACCATTGTGAAGCAGCTTTGCTTTATGTTTCTGTTGTCAAGACCAATCGCTGTTTGTCAGACATTCTGCCTAGACTCAAGCCACTGGAGACCACGAATAAATGAACATGCTTTCAAATTTCCATGAGCTGAATCACTCTCCAATTCAGTAAACATTTACCAACTGCCAGTCAGGAGCGAGGCAGCATGCTAGTAATGTGACTAGTTTTCTATCACCCAGAATTTATAGAGCAAGATCTCATATAGCCCAGGCCCAGGGGACAGGTGGGGTTGGGATTAGGGTCATCCATTTTCCAGAGAAGGAAACTGGGGCTTAGGGAGATGAAGAGACTTGCCCAGGGTCACATTGCTGGTAAACTTCAGAGCACAGGCTTGAATTTAGGTCTTTTGCCTGCAGATTAATTCAATAAACTTGTACCAGGGTCTACTGTGTGCCATGCTCTTGCGATACCAACCCTACAGTTCTGGAATCAAAAAATTGAGCAGGACCATGGATTCCTGGCTCTCCTTTTCATCTTTTTCCCTAAAAACTGCCTCCCATTTCCAGCTACTTTGTGTTTTAGTTTTACAAAGACGGTAACAGAGCCTCCTACTAAATGTTTCCTCTACAACAGATAAAAGGGTTTAGAAGGCACCAGGAACTTTATAAACAAGAAGCCAAAAACAGCATCTTTCAAGGTCTTCGGAGGGAGGGTGGGACGGGCCAACTTCCAAGATCCTGCCAGCGAGCACTGAGACAGCCTGGGTGTCTCTGCAAAGGTGTCACTGCGGGGCTGGCTGTTTGTAAGTCAGCTCTACTGTCCCCGCTTAAAGAGAGCAGGAGGGGAGGCGGAGAGAAACAGACAGGGAGAGGGAGGACGAAGGGCACAGCAGAAAACAGCACAGCGACCTCATTTAGAAGCCTTTTTTGAGGTCAACGGCATGAGGCAATTTAGGATCTAGCAACCCCAAGGTAGAGGTCAGGCCCACCTTCTGGGTAAATTCCAGAAAGGTCCCAGAAACAGTCTAGGCCAGCCTCTCTTGGAGGTGAACAGTGAGCCCAGAGAAGTGAAGGAACGAACTCACTGTCCCAAAGCCAGTTCCTTCCCACGTCTGAGCCTCAGCTTCCCCTCTGAAGTCTGATGATAACCAGGAGCCCTTCCAACTTGGGCAGCCTACTCAGTAAATCAATGCCTTTCCATCCTGGCAGTAAGGCACATCTGAGATCCTATGAATTTGGAAAACTGTTGTGCTGATGTGAACATGCTCCCAGCACAGTATCCTCTGCCAACAAAATCAGTGTCTGTTTTAAAAACATGTAAACGGGGGTATCTGCAAGGCCCGGCTCTGACAGTCTATAATAGCTGGACACAAGAGTGGCGAGGGGAGGGCACTTGGGCACAGGTGGGCATCTGCTCACCCAGAGGCTGGCACTCGGGGAAAGCTGAGGTCGAGTCCCTGCTATGACACCTGCCAGTTGGGTGTCCCTGGGTGGAACACCTCCCTTCTCTCAATTTCTCCATTTATACCAAGAAGTAGTGGGGCGAAATCATTCCTAAGGCCCTGCACATGTGACACCGTACACGACATTAAGTGTTGGGAACATCTCTAGGAGGCAGGCGGGCTTCCCACGTGGTGCTAGCGGTAAAGAACCTGCCTGCCAACGCAGGAGACATGGAGAGACATGGGTTTGATCGCTGGATCCCGAAGAGTCCCCCTGGAGGAGGGCACAACAGTCCACTCCAGTATTCTCGCCTGAAGAATCCCGTGGACAGAGGGGCCTGGTGGGCTACAGTCCACGGGGTCACAAAGAGTCAGACATGACTGAAGCGACGTGCATGCAGGAATCATAAGGGGCAGGCAGAGTACGTGGCGCCCAGAGGGTTTCAAGACGCCAAGGAAATGTGGATTTGCCCCAGGTAAGTATCATAATTTTTGAGTAAAAGCTAATCATGATAGCTACTACTTGCTGAGCAAGAAAGACATGCACACGTTTCTCTGTGCTGTCTCATGTAGCTCTTCCCACATCCCAAGACGGTAGATAGAACCATATCCCTGTCTTACAGATGAGGACCCTGGCATGTGACTCAGAGCGGTGACTCGCGTGCCTATACACCGGACTTGTGCTCAGGAGGTTTTCAACTCACCTCTGAACTGCTGTTTGCTACAATGCTTTCTTTACAAATGCCTAAGACCAGTCACTGGAGTTGGCGTCTAATCCTAACATTCAGGGGGAAAAAAGGCAATAAAACTGGCATTCACTTGTAGCTGTGATTGGCCAATCAATATTTTACAAAATATTCTCCCAGAACGATACAATTTGAGAACTGGAAATGTGACAAGAGAATTTAGTTGCAATCACTCAAAAAAAAAAAAAAAAGTAAGTATATCTTTGCCAAGATGCTTACATTGTTCAGCCAATGAAGAAGTAAGACTTAACAAATGGAAAAATAATTACGTTTGCCTAAAATTACATCTTTTGTGCACAGCAGAGAGCTGACATGCGTTTCAATTATCCGCCACAGGAAGACAGATGGGCAAATCTACAAGGTCGCACCATGGAACGGTGGTACCAGAGAACACCTGATTGATCCGAATCTGGTTGAGATTTGCCTGAATGGCTCTGAATGACTCGATTTCATTTCTTGCTTTTCCCGGATGATTCTGGGATCTGCTCAAAATGAGTGGACGCAGGAGGCACTGCTCATTTCTGGATTTTCCAGAAACATTCAGATATTGAAAAACATCACATTAATGAATGGTCTGTCTCACGGTTCTGCCTAACAACCCTACTAATGACCATAACAGGCTGAATCGAGGTTCCTCCAGGCAGAACACCTGGCCCCGTTCCTCACAGATGCCCTCTGGGCCTCCATTTCCTCCTGGTCACCTGGGGAGAGTTGTCTGAATGGCTGCTGAGGTCCCTTCTGATTCTGATAGTAGGAAAATCCAACAAATGATTCGTTTTCTTAAACAAAACAAAACAAAACAAAACAACAATGGCCTGCAAATAGTGTGTGGGGGAAGATTACAGATTAAAAGGGACTAAAGAGACACATCAACCAAATACAATGAGTGGACCTGAGTGGACTCCCTGACAAACCAATTAGAGAGTCGTTTTCAAGATAATTAGAGGAGCAACAGACTTGGAATAAGCATATTAAAACCTGTTCAATGCTGAAGGTACAATAATAGTATTGGGGTGATGTTTTAAAAAGTCCTTATCTAGTAGAAATGCATACTGTGATATTTATAGATTGAAATGAGATAATGTCTGGGAGCTGTTTTAAAACATTATAGCAAAAAATGGGGGGGGATGGGGCGAGTCAAGATAAAGCGAGACTGGCTAAAGGGAGGAAACAGTGAAGCTGGGTGACGGGCACGTGAGGCTCACTGTGCTATGATCTCAACTTTAGAGTCTGTTTGAAAATCTCTGTAATCAAAAGCGAAAACAACGCCAGATTCCTCAGGATCCTGGCACCGACCTAACCGCCAGTCCCGATACATTCATGTGCCTGAGTCACGTGGAAAGACTGACTAGCCCTGAGAAATAATGCAGTCGAGAAAAAATATTCTGAATAAGTTGAAACTAATGTTTTCACAGAGTATTTTCTATTGACTTTGCCTTCTCTTATCTGGAACATTGTACTTTCATTTCTTCTGACATATTTTATTGCATAAACATAACACCTCTGAATATACAATCCATCAGCTAGAAAGAATAAGCATCAAAAAAGCCTACCTTGAAATTGAGTAAATTTAATGGTCCCCATTCTCTCCCCATTCCGGAATACAACTTGACCCTAAAAACAAAACAAACAAGAACAAAGAAGAAATGCCATATTAGCCCAAACACTGGTGATCTCAACTGAAATTCATTAATTGTAGAATGCAATTATTACTGGAGAAAGAGCAGACTCCTGAGGAACCACAGATGCAAAATTAAACTAATTGGTTTTAGAATGGTTGTGACTTTATCTGGATAATTTGAGGAGCACAAAATAATGAAACCAACACATGTATATTAAGGCCAAGATATGCACCATCATTATCATCATGACTATTTATTAAACACCCATATGCCCTGTGTTATCCCAGGACAAGGTCTTCCAGGGTGGTTGGAAAGATGGAGGAAGAGATGAAGCCCATGGAGCCTGGCCCTGGCTCTGCTCCCATGCCCATAAAGATGCGGGTCTTTGCTGAGGCTCTTTATCTGAAGGGTCAGAGGGATACAGGAATGCAGGGTCGAGGCCTATATATCTTATTAAGGACAGAGAATGTTTCTGTGAGTTCTTCGTGAGTGGTGATGTCAGCCCCAATTATAACTGGGCTATGGGGCAGCACAAAATTAAGCTTCTGGAGCCAGTGAGACCTGACTAGTATCACAGGCAGCTGAGCACCCCTCATTAGGGACCCCAGGAGCTAAAGACAAGAGTCATCTGCTGCATCTGCTTTGCTGGCTAATACCCGGCTTCCATATGCTGGGCTAAATAAGCCAGGAGCATAAAGAGGGGGTGTGGGCTCTCTTTGTCTATTTACAGTCCCCCTAAAATTCTGCAACCGAGCAAGGAAACTGACACTGGTTATATCAATGAATCTTTATGACACACTTGAGTGGAAAGAGGGGACGATTCTAATTTTACAGATCAAGAAACTGAGATTGAAGGAGGTTATGCCAAGGTCATTGCGAGTGAGGCTGCTGGATTCAAACCCGAGTTTGATTTTAAGGCCTGGGCAACTGTACCACAGCATGTTGTTTCTAATCCAGAAATAAAACTCTTCCATTCTTTCCATTAATGTGAAATTAAGAAAATGAACTGTCTTGTGCTCGCTTCGGCAGCACATATACTAAAATTGGAACGATACAGAGAAGATTAGCATGGCCCCTGCGCAAGGATGACACGCAAATTCGTGAAGCGTTCCATATTTAAAAAAAAAAAAAAAAGAAAAGAAAATGAACTGTCTTAAAGGTACACAGCTTTACGAGCACAGTTATGAGCTTGCATTGTCAGGGAACAGCACAGACGATACCACGGATTCTGTGCAATTCTCAAGAGAAAGTGACAGAAAGTACACGTCTTCCCATGGTGGAAATCCAAAGTCTGAGGCCCTGAAGCTTTTGGAACAAAGAGAATCACTCAACCTGTTGTCGGAATGAGAGACACCTTCTAAGGCTACTTTGACACCTTTTTGAAATCCTGAAGACAGCTGTGAGTAGTATCAGTTTGAAACTAACGCCCACCGAATTCTATATTCAGGTGACGGTAAGCAATTCCCTGGAGTGTGAAAACACTTCAGCGTAAGGTGAGACAGGAGCTGTGATTTTATTTCTAGGTATGATTGAAAAACACAGAACATCTTCCAGAGGATCACTTTTATGCAAATGGACCACTTTGCAAGGGTAGAAAGGATGCAGATACTGTTCACAAGACATTTCTTTGACAAAGGTGGACATCTAACTAATTCACCCATCTTCTGCCAAGCTTTGAGGAGCTCCAGAGAGCTCTGGATATAAAATGTGGACAAATTCCGAAGAATCTTTATGAAATGAAAAAAGTATGTCGAAAGGTATTCCATGTGTGGATGGAATAATACTGGAGTGGAATACAGGATGGGAGTGAGAATCTCCTTTCACTTTTGGGTTTTCTTCTTTTTTTTCCTTTCTCCTTTACTTTTTAGAAAAAACTAATTAGTTCATCTTGGAAGTGAGGTCTGTCATATTTTATTTTTCTCACAGTAACTATGTTTGTAAACAGGAGCTCCTCCTATCTCAATTTTTCAGGTAATGCAGCGTCTGAGCATCTCAAAGCTGGATTCAGGGCCCCCTCGGGCAAGTGCCTGAGCACCTGAGTTATGGACCTAGCACAGCTCCTGGTCTTCAAGAGGCACTCAGTAAAGGGTACCAGTAATTTTTATCTAAACACACTTAACAGCAGAGAGCTGAAATAAAAAAAGATTTCAAGCACCAGGAAGCTTTACATCCTTTGGGAAGACATTCTCAACATCACATGATTTCAGCTGGCAGAGGGGTAAACTGTTGGGCCCTAAGCCAAGGTGACGTCACAGCTCAGAAACGCCAGCCCCTAAGTGACTGAGTTCCCAACCACACGGGCCACTGTGCGCAGTCAAAGGCGGAACGCGGAGAGCTCTGTGACTGTGGTCACCGGCAGTCACGTGGCCGTGTGGGAGGGCGACTGGCTATGACGCCAGTCTGCGCCAGAGGAGGGCGGCGAAGCTCGCCAAGCCCCCTTCTCAGGGATTCGGCACGTGACCGTGGCATCTGCTGGGTTTGACAGTTGATGCCGACTCTGCAAACTTGACCATGGCCGACTGGATGGGGAACCAGCGTCCCAGCCAGGCCCAGCTGGGTAAGACGACGCGAGTGAGGAGGGCCGCAAGCCAATCAGGTGATGTTCATGACATTCTGCCTGATGGATGTCCTCAATGTGAGCAGGTGCCCAACTCACGACATCCCACAAATGTTTACCTGCTCCGGGCCGAGTCCTCTTTTAGGCACTGATTTCTGCTCCCAGAGACCTTTAAATATGATTAGGACAGACAGGCAAAACATGTTCACCAATAAATGAATGAGGTCACGTCAGTCACGGAAGAGTGCTGGGAAGAAAATCAAAAGGCATGCCAGGGTGATGGAGAGAGTCTGGAGGCACACACGGTCAAAGAATCTGCCTGCAATGCAGGAGACCTGGGTTTGATCCCTGGGTCAAGAAGATCCCCTGGAGAAGGAAATGGTTACCTACCCCAGTATTCTTGCTGGAGAATGCCATGGACAGAGGAGCCTGGCGAGCTACAGTCCATGGGGTTGCAAAGAGTGACACGACTAAGCGACTAACACACTTTCAGGGAAGGCCTGGTTGAAGAGGGGACACAAGAGCTGAGGCCTGCACGGCAAGAAGCAGCTACTCCAGGTGAAGGGAAGGGCCGAGACAGAGGCCCTCGGGTGGGAAGGATCAGAAAGGGCCAGCGGGGGCGCGAGGCAAGGTACAGGTAGAGTCTGGGGGCCCCGACTGGGCTCTGGAGGGGATGCTAAGTGCAATGAACAGCCATGGGGGTGGGGAGCCTAAACAAAGAAGTAATGTGATCTGATTTAAGATTTGAGAAGATTGCTCTGGGTCTCGGACAGAAAGTGGGAGAAGAGACACGGGAGGGAGGCTCAGGCATCTGGTCATCCAGGTGTGAAGCTCCAGTGACTGAGACTACGGCAGTGGTCACACTCTCCCTCTGACCAGTTCAGAGCGCGTCGCCAAGGTGCCTGAGCACTGTGGCTGGGCAGCAGACACTTCCCTTCTACTTCTGTCCTCTGGGAGGGGATGTGGTGAGCACCATGGTGTGTGACCAGATGTCCCCAGGATACAGACATATTTCCCTAGCATCTTGGCTGCTGCTGGGTTGCTCAAAGGGTGATGATTAAGGTTAAGTCCCTCCCTGGGGGCAGCCTACATTCACTGGTCAAAGTGAAGGCACACAGCGGCTTGAGTCCCCTTGCTCAGGGCAGCTGTGAAGGACCGTGGGCTTTCCAGAGGTCCCCTGGGGTGGCTGAGGCCGGGACGGCCACTGCACCCAACTCAGCTCGTTGCTTCCCTGATTCTGCTTCCCTTCCTTTGGCTTTGTCCCGAGAGCCTCCCTGATAAATCTCCTGTATGTGGATCTCTGCCTCAGAGTCTGTTTCATGGGTAACCTGGCCTAAGACATCTGCCATCAGGTCACTGGAACAATCTCTTTTTCACAAACCAAAGGAGCCTGAGTGATAACCAGTAATGGGTTAAAGTCTGCATGGCAACTAGACCCTTTGGTTTCACGGTGGCCTGGCACCTTAGCCAGGGAAGCCGGGCTGACTTTGGTTTCTAAAACCCCAGCTTGATCAGGGATTATTCTCTGCTCTTCTCCCCACACGCATATTCTTTACGTACAGAGAAATGCTGAGACTCTCCTTAAGCTCTTGTTGCATGCGGTCCAGGCTCTAACAGAGGATCATCCCATCAACCTGAGACCAAGCCACGTGACGCCTGACATTTCGAAGCAGTGGTGTTCGATAACTTTGGCTGGGGTGGGGGCTGGGATCTGTTGGCTCCCAGTCCACGCTCACTCTACCATGTGCCCCTCTGTGTCACAAGGGCCCACAGCCCAGAAACCACACTCCCCAGAAGCCCCTGCCAGGTGGTTTCTATTTAGGTTCTGCTAATGAGAAGCATTCACAGGGGGTTAGAAAGTGTGCAGTAGGGAAAAGCTTTTTTATTTCTGTTGCTTCTCTGGTCGCAGCAGCAGGAGCTGAGTGACTGCAGGTGTCCAAGGCCCCAGCAGCTCCGCACCGTGAGTGTCTGTAGCGGGGCTCCGGCTAACTGCTGGGGTCCCAGCGGCAGCAGAAATTGCAGCGGCAGGAGCCTCAGAGGCCAGAGTGCTGGGGTCTCCATGATTTTATCTGCATTTCCAGTCTGCTCTGTGGCCACTTAAAGACTCCGTGGAAGTTGGAATCCATTACCAATCAGCACGCAGCCAAGAAAACAGAACGTACCTCGGGCATGTCAGAGGCAGTGGCAACACCGGCCCACTTACTGCTCCTGCAGCCCAAGGGGCCTGGTCATTTTCTGTAAATACTTATTTCTGGTGACAGCGCCTACCTGATTTGCTCCTCCATCCCTTCCAACAAAGTTGGAACCAGTTCCCTGTATTAAATCTCCCTTTGAAATGCCTGAAGTGCTTTCTGCTTTCTTGACTGCGTGCTGATTGATAACGGATTCTAACTTCCAAAGGAGCTTGTCAGAATGACCACAGAGCTGATTTGGAATGCAAATAAAATAATGGAGGTAAAACCCCAAGTGGATAGTTTATAAGGAATTTTCTTCTTCCTGAAAGAGATGTTGCTCATGTCAAAGACAGCAATCTGTTTCATAAAAGCTGATCCAAACAGTCCAGGTTGAATTGGGACCAGTAAAGCTGAATTTTCTTTTTCAGAGGAATCTTCAGAACACACAGGATAACATATGGAAAAAAGACTTTAGTTTCTGCATTCACCAGACAAGAGTAAATTAGCCACCAGTGTGACCTTGAACAGTCATTGAATGTTTCTGAACATGAATTCTCCTACTTGAAAAACAGGAAGGAAAATACTTCTCGGGATTGTCTGTGAGAACTAAAGAAGACAATTATGAAAAAAGCAAAACCCAGAATTGCCGCACACAAAGATTAACTCTTATAATCCTCCAGATAATCTGAGTCTGCAAAATTCCACCATGATGTCAGTTGAGAATCCCCAGAAAAATCAGGGGAGTAAAACGTACACTAAGGATCCCAGCAGTCAGTAGGACTCAGTGGCGCCCTCTTAGAAAAATCAATTCTGCTTTCACTGCTCATCTTTAATGTTTCACCACTAAGCATGAAAGAAATTTATTCCAACAACAGTTTATGAATTGCACAGGCCAAGCCCTACATTGGAAATTTTTTTTAATCTCTTTCAATTTTACATTAAAGGGCAGGGACGCCCTGCCTGGAAAATTATCTGACGTCGGGCTGGAGCCAGAGGCTCCAGAGAGGGAAGACTTGCTTGGCTCAGCCTAATCTCATGGAACTCTAGGCCCACTGAGGGACACAGTCTCAGCCAGACACACTGCATTTAGGGAAGGCGTTCTGTCTTTAATACGGCTCTGACTGCACTCTTGTCTCCGGGCAGTTGTGTTTGTCTTCGGGAGGTGTGAGCAAACACGATCAGCTGAGTGTTTGATTTACGCTGTGGGGAAACAAGATCTGCCCTGACGTGCCACACAGACAGCAAAACCTCTAAGGAGATGGAAGCTGGAGGGTGCTGGGGGCCCTGGGGGACCCAGCCCATCACTGTCTGTGTGGATGATTCAAGACCACTGTAGGCTGCACGGCTGCCAGCCCTTCACCTGGGACAACACTGTTCTCAAATGAATAACGAGGACTTTGAGAAAATTTGGGGGTTACATTGCTGGTCAGATTTTCCATAAAGAGCAGAGCTCCTCATCATGTAGGCTTGAAGACTAAGGTGTTTTCTGTTTCCCAGGGGATGACAGGGCACAAAAGAGAAATACCGAGAAACTGGGTATATCTACCCACATGTTCCGCAAAGGTGAAAAATACTCCTTTTTCCCCTACATGTCCCTTGGGCTATAAGACAAGGCATATTTTGCATACTATTTAAGATTTCTTACAGAAAAACACTTTTGATAGACCTAAGTCTTGAGGAAAATGTGATGTATCCATTGAGTCTTCAGCAGCTGGTTTTCGGGGAACTAAAAGGAGGGGCAGGATGGGAAGGGTGCCCTGTCCACCGCCATCCTTCTGCTGGTGCCATTAAATGCAGGGGCATCCTTCTGCGGGATCGTGATCAGACGGCCCATAGGGCTAAAGTGGTGTCCAGCCACAGAGGGAGTGGTGGTCTAAGGCAGGGTTTAGTGAAGTGGAGAACAGTGGAGACCAAGAGAAGGTGGCTGGCTGGCTGGCCCAAGACAGGTGGGGCCAACTCTCTCTTTGTAATGACACAAGAGTCAAGCTTATTTAGAATAGCAAACTATCAGATATGACCAAGATATCCAAGAAATAAGGAAACACTGAAGTAAAGTGAGACAGACGCCTGATGAAATATTATGATACACGCATTCAATCAATCAGCACTGCTGAATACCTATATGTCAAAGCTGGGCCAGGCAGGCACTGGATAAAGAGTGAGCAAAGGTCATGTGGTCCGAGAGTACACGGAGCTTGCAGTCTGGTGGGAGCTACAGACATTAAGCAATAAATACACTGATAAATATATAATTACAAACTGCAATAAGTGATACAGAGGAGAAGAACAGGGTAGTAGAAGAGAAAACTGCAAGACCCCGATTAGACAGGGGAGCAAGGAGCACTTCTGGAGAGATGGCATTTGCATTGAGACCTGAAGGAGTTAGCTAAGAGTGAGGGGAGAGTTTCCCGGGAAGAGGAACTGCGGGTACAAAGGTCCTGAGGCAGGAAAGAGACGGGGAAGTGGGAGGAGCTGAGCCAGAGCCAGAGGAGCTGAGGGGAAGAAGAGCATGGAGTGGAGTGGGCCAGGCGGTTGTTGTTCAGTCGCTAAGCTGTGTCCAGCTCTTTGTGACCCTATGGACTGCAGCACTCAGGCTTCCCTGACCTTCACTATCTCCCAGAGTTTGCTCAGATTCATTCTCTGCCACCCTCCTCTCCTTTTGCCCTCAATCTTTCCCAGCATCAGGGTCTTTTCCAATGAGTCAGCTCTTCACATCAGGTGGCCAAAGTATTGGAGCTTCAGCATCAATCCTTCCAATGAATATTCAGGGTTGATTGGTTGTTCCTGGGTTGTGGGATTATGGCTTTTTTGTCTTTTTACTTTTCAATATTTTCCAATATCCTCTAATGAGCATGCATTATTTTAATAACAGGAAAATTTTATTGAAAGGCTATTATAAGGAGGCACATTTTTTACAGATAAAAATAGCAACATCATCACCGACAAAATAATACTCCCTCTTGGAATAGATTAAGTTTTACTGACAGCTTAGAGTTTTCCTGAATAAGAGCCAAGGATCTGTGCAAGCATAAGCACATTTCCCCCTCAACTTAGGAGAATGGAAAGAGCAATGAACAAGGGGTCTGAGAGGCAGATTTGGGCTGTGCGCTGCCTTTTTCCAGAAAGGGAAGCTGGGGCAAGCCCCTTTTCATCTCTGTTCTCAGGTTTTTCTCTGCAGAACAAGCAGTGATAACAATCTTTAACTTATTTTTAGCTCTGCTAAAACACTTGTGTATGTTATCTAAGATTTTTTTTCCTGGGGCTCTCCTTTATTAATTAATTCTCAACAACCACCTCAATGAAATGCACTACGTATTATTATTATTATCTCCATTTTAAGGATAAGAAAACTGAGGGCCAGAGAAGAAAGTTGCCTAGGGTCACATCCAGAGGCAGGAGAACTGAGACCCACCCTACTCATGTCTAATTTCAAGCTCAATCTTCTAACCACATACTACCCGGCCTTCCTTTCAAAAACGAGTCACTGATCAGAAGATTAGCCCTTTGTGGGGGTGAGAGTGAGTGGGCTTAGGGGAAGGAGGAGGGGTGGAATAGGAGGTAGGTAGAAGAAGGAGTCAAGAATGTGTTGGTAACTGTGAAACTGGCTTTTTGGGTTGGGGGCTGATAGTATAAATATTCCCACCAAGGCAGATTTCGAGCGATCGACCATTAACAGCTGGCTCCGGGCGGCCTGCAGGAGCTGGTTCCAGCACAGTGGCCTGGTCAGTCTTCTCAGGAATATGAAGCTGAAGAGAAATTCAAATGCCTACTTTTTACTGGCTCAAGGGATGGACGAGAATCTCTTCTTACAGCAGGGGCGGGGGGGGCCTTCACGCTGCCCTGGTCCAGGGCTCTGGGTGGCTGGGCCTGGGACTCCGAGCCATGTCTCCCAGCCGCCTTGCCAGCTCTGCCAACGGCCAACCCTAGAGCGAGCGGAAACTGGGAGGAGACACAGACGCTACTCTACTGGATCCTTGACACTTGCTAAAGGGGCAGATCTTAAGTGTCCCCAAGACTGAAAAAGAAAAGAAAAACTAAAGATAAAGAAAAGGTAAATCTGTGACGTGATGGCTATGTTAAGTGGTGATCATTTTACAATGTACTCATACATCCAATCATCAGACTGTACCCCTTAAATATATATCATTCCTATTTGTCAGTTATATCTCTATAAAGGGAAAAAAAAAGAAAAGCTACTTTGGCTGCTATGCGGAAAATGGATGGTTACGAGGGCAAGACTTGAGACAAAGAAGCCAGTTAGCAGCTGATGTGGAATCCAAGTGAGAGATGAGGGAGACACAGGCAGAGAAGAGCTGGGAAGGAGATGGACTCCTCGGGGTCTAGAGGCGGCTGGGATGTGAGGCGTGAGGAAAGGCTTTTTGATGCGGTGGTGCCACTTCTCACCAGCACAGCTGGAGCGGGGATCTGGCGGGGCCAGTGCGTGGGGTCCTTGTCCGGGTTCCTGGGTGAGTGGCCACGTAGCTCTAAGGCCAAGCATCACGGAGCCTCCTCTAAGCTTTTTGCCCCCACCCTGGTCTTTTGCAGATGCAAGCATCCCCACGATTAGAAATATTTAATTTTGCTTTACTGTATGTTCTATTTTTGTTAAATAGATTAGTCTCCACAAGGAAAACCAAACTGCTGACCAGTCGACCTGAAAGTCTGAGACATGCAGTTTGCAATCTGTTGGAATCTTCACTTTAAGCCAGGTGGGCTGCAGACTGGCCTGGGGGCCAGAGACAGAGTTCAAATGAGGCAGCTGGTACCGCAGCAGTCCAGGCAGACCGCCAGGGGGCTCGGGCTGCAGGAGGCAACCAAGCAGAAATAAGGGCACAGACTGGAGAAATAATAGAGAAAAAATGGTCAGGACTTGGTGACTCAAGGACCAGTGTTTCAGAAAGGGTGTGGGGCTGGGAGGTAGGCTGCTGAGGTTCTAGCCTGGGATCCTCCACTCGATTTGGTTGTGATGTCTCCTATTATATAAAGAGAGAAAATTTATATTATCTGAAAGCTGGGCTAAGAATTCCCCTTACGGAGGGAACAAGCTTGAGGTAGAGAGGAATCTTGATTAGAAGAAAATGTAGGAGAATATCTTCAAAGCCTAAGGGCAAGGAAAAACTTCTCAAACAAAACTTCAAAAGGACAAGCTATAAGGTAAAAAATTTGATTAATTTGATTATATCAGAATTGAGCGTTTCTGTTAGACAAAGGCCACTGAACAAAGTCAATAGGCAGATGACATAATGGAAGATTTTGTAAGGTCTACAATCAAGATGATATTAACATCCAGATTGGACACAGCTCCTGAAAATTAACACTGTATACAAGCAGCAAATCCATCAGAAAAATGGGCAAAGCACAAACAAGCAATTTACAAAAGGCGAAACCCAGAGCAAAGAGGCACATGAAAGGATGCTCAATATCATTAGAAGTCAAACTTAAATTGATGTCATTTTATACAAATGAAATGGCAAAAATGAGAAATACAGATCATGCAAGTACTGGTGAGGACTTGATAATGACCTAGTGGGTCACTGGTAGGATGTCATAGGAGCAGATGTTCTGAGCAGCATCTGTCACTGCTTGGTCCAATTAAGTGTCCACACACCCTCTGACCTGGCATTCCACGCTTGGGATACAGCCTCAAGAAGTTCTCATGGGGGACTCAGAAGAGTGCTAATTATACACATTACAGTGTGTGTGTGTGTGTGTGTGTGTGTGTATGTGTCTGTGTGTGAGAGAGATGGAGGTGACCTGGGGAGAGTCATCAGCAACAAATTAGGTATACAACGAGCAAAATGAATGGATGCATATGACTTAATAAAAAAGTAAGAAGAAAAGATAACCTATAACACAATACCACTTACATAAATTAAAAACACACACAACAATACACATTTTGCAAAACTACATACAAGAAAAAAGGTATGTTTAGATTTATTAGAATGCCTGTTGTGGAGAAAGGGGGGTGGCAGAGGAGAATGGGGATAAAAAGGAATGAATAAGTGAATGAAGAAATGAAAGAGTTGGGCCAGTTCTCTGCAACCGAAGGAGGTTAAACAAAATAAAACAGAACCTAGACTTTGTCTTAAGGGCATTAAAAACCGGCTGGAGTCAAAGAGGCCTGTGGTATGTTCATTTGTATGTTGTTCATTCATCGCTTCTCAGCCTTTTGGCTAAGATCCAGTGTATGTTGTTCATTCAGTCATTCGTACACTCATTCATTCATCAGGTATTGGGGACCTTTCTCCCTTGGGCCAGGCTTGCTGGGCTCTAGGGACAATGTAGTGAACAAACATATTCCTGGGCTCTGGTCCCACTTGCCAGGCTAGGTAGTAAATGGATCCAAGTTTGGGTGAACCAGGTGGCCCGCAGGCCTGGGGATATCGCCATCTCCCATTTCTTGGAAGAGGAAAACGAGGCTCAGTCCGGTGAGTCACACGCCCTGGGTCACTGCTGTGAGATGCAGACCTGGGCTGTGAGCTCCGGTCTGCAGACTCTGAAACCTCCTACTTTCCCTCCTGCCCGACTACAGCTCTGCCCTAGATGGGCTGTGGTCCCAGACTCAGCTGCTGTAGCTTACTCACTCAAGGAAGGCCTGTGAAGGCTTCAAGGAGGAGGCATAAAAGACCCAGGCTGGAACCTTCCAGCTAAGTCACTCCTGAATTCCTGACTCACAGAAACTGTGTGAGATAATAAAAGTTTATTGTTGCTTTAGGCAACTACATTTTGGGATAATATGGTATGAAGTAATAGATAATAAACACAAGGTCACAGGAGGAAACAATTCACCCTGAATGGTTCAAAAGGGACTTTATTAAGGATCACTTACGGAGCGAGGGGCAGATTAAAGGAGCAGGCAAGGGAAGGTTATGTGCCTGTACACTAGCAAAGGCGTGAGCTGTTATTTGAAGGCAAAGAAGGCGCGTCGGTGGAGCTTCATGAGATCGGGAGACACAGAGAAGACTCAGCCCTGGAGGGAAGGGCACCGCTGTTTCAGGAGGCGCAGCCCCCAAGTGGTGGTGGCAGAGGGGCCCCTCCCGCCCCCTCCCGCCCTCAATCTTCTGCCCATGTTCTCCACGACCAAATTCAACCGGAAGCCCAAGGACAAGAGACCCTGGGTGACCTACGAAATCAGCCTCTCAGGGCACAGAGAATGGTGGAAAATGGGTCCGTGGGAGGGAAGAAAAAGAGAAAAAAACCAACAGAGGGATCTTCTAGACTCTACTCTCAGTCTTGAAGTTTTGTGAGGCTGAGTCTATGCAGGGCTGGATTGCATGACTTCAGTTCAGTCGCTCAGTCGCGTCCGGCTCTTTGCAGCCCCGTGAACGGCAGCGCACAAGCTGCCGGAGTTGGCCCCCAGGACTCGGCCCGAGCCAAGCCCACAGCCTGGCCTCCGGCTGCAGTGACTGGTTCAGGGATGCACACACCACCCAAGACCGCCAGTCAAGGCTAAGAGGGGTCTCCAGGGCTTTTGTTGGCACCTTTGGGGAAATGGCTTCTCCACCCCCACCACCCCAGGCTTGGTGCTGCGATAATGGGAAGAAGCAGCAACAGGGCAGAGGCTGAGGGCGGAGCGGAGAAAGCAGAGCCAGAGATGGAGAAACGAAGATGCCTCGTCCTGAACCTCACAGTGGTCTTCGGCTAAGCACGGCTTTCAATTACTTGCACCAGAAGAGTCCTGAATGAAACAGTCTCACCCATAGCTTTGATGATCTTCGTGGCCCCTCCCTGGGGTAGGCTGGGCAGAGATCATTAATTCCATTTTATAGATGAAGAAAATGAGGTTCAGTTCTCTTTATCACTTGGCATCCAGTTCATTTAAATTCATAATTAAGTTCACTACGCTAGCCTAGGTCTTTGCTGTATATTTTGTCTTTACATTGTACGGTTTTAGATTCCTGACTTCTGTTTCAGTGGCCTCGATGTATGTATGCCTATTATTGAAAGCCGCTGCAAACTTTTTGTAAGTAGATGGCACTCAGTAGTGATTTTGATCAAACAAGCAAGCAAAGCGTGGAGATCTCCACGGCTCTCCTTCTCCGTGCAGCTCTCTCCTCTCTACTGCTCTGCCTGCAAATCCCAGCCTCCTTGGACGCTCTAAATTCAAATATTCAACTCCCCTCAATGTGGAGAAGCGTCAGTCAGGCTCTGTTTGCCTGCCCCCTCTCCCCATGTTGTGGCCTGGAAACTCTCCAGGCAGTAGGCTGGGCAACCATAAAACTCATGATCTTTGCGTCCCTTCTTGCAGAGGTCACTGTCCTCTGTGATCTGTAGTCCAATGTCAGAAAACTATTGTTTCACACCATTTGAATGTTATTTTAGTTGCTTAAGCGTGCATGCATGCATGCTAAGTTGCTTCAATTGTGTCCAACTCTTTGCGACACTATGGACTCCTCTGTCCATGGGATTCTAGGCAAGAATACTGGAGTGGGTTGCTATGCCCTCCTCCAGGGGGTCTTCTCAACCCAGGGATCAAACCTGTGTCTCTTATGTCTACCTGCACTGGCAGGAGGGTTCTTTACCACTAGCACCATCCGGGAAGCCCAATTGCTTAATGCAGGAGGGTCTATCTAGCCCTTGGATATTATTTCTCTATCCTGACCAGAAGTAGAAGACCTCCTCCCGCCGATCCAAGTGCTCCAGACACGCTGCCCCTAGACTCTTGCACTGGCCGCCCATTGCCTGGATCACTCTTACCCCAGTCATTGCACGTTTCGGTCTCTTACTTCCTTCAAGTCTTTTCCCGTATGTTACCTTCCCAGTGAGGCCTCCTCTCACCATCCTGCTCCCCTCCCCTCCACTGGTGGCATTTCCAATCCTCCTTCCTCCTGAATGTTTTTCTTTTTTTTCTGTTTGAATAGCAAGCATGCCTTCTAACCCACTATATAGTTTACCTATTTACTGTGTCCATTATGGACTGCCTCCTTGCACTAGACTGTAAGCTCTCTGAAGGATCTCTGTTCACCTGCTTCACGGCTGTATCTCTAGCTCCCAACACAGTAGCTGGCCCAGCGTAAGTTCTCACGAATGATTCATTAAATGAATAAATGATTGAAAAGATGACAGAAAAAAAAAACCCATGAGCACTGTCATTAAGGTGAAACATTATGATGCGCATGGGGGAGAGCTGCTAGCACCCCTTCCGAGTGAAGATCAGGCTGAGGAGAAGCAGCTGGGAACGCAGCTCAGAGCCTGGGGTGGGGGGTGGGACCCCTCAAATGCCAGGCTGTATCCTGTGGGCAGTGGCGGGGGGCCATGGAAGCTCTTAATAAGTAATAACACACTCATAGATTATTCAGGAAGAATAATGTGGTGAGTGCCCAGTGAGAGCCAGAATAAATGAGCGGCAAAGGGGAGAGAGGAGAGAGGCAGGACTGGATGTCAGAGGCAGCAGAGACTGGCAGGGAGGCAGGAGTGGGGCTGACGCCTGGAGACGGCTCTCTGGGAACACGGCTGGTGCACTAGAGCAGACTCGGGTGCCAAGGATCCCACGGAGGGAGGTGGGCAGGGCCGTGCAAGGCTCCTGGGCACTGGAGGCGGCAGACAGCGTGCCTGAAGCCTGGGCACCATTTGCCCTTCCCACCGTGTGAACGTGGGCAGGCCACACAGGCTCCTGAACGCTGGTTCCCTCCTCTACAAAACAGTACTGATCACATCTCCCTCCCGGGCAGGGCTTGCTCCCTGGACATTCAGTACCTCGGGGATTTAGTCAATTTTGGTTCCTGTTTTGAAAACCTTTTCTCTTACACTATTTCAGCATCACAAGAAGCCTGAGAGATCTGAGAGGCCCTTCTCTGATCACTTGTCAGACAACGTCCCCCCACCCCACAGATGAGCTGAGGTCCACAGCTGTCCAATGGAGGGGACGTCTGATGAATCCCGCTGCCTATTATGGTTGCTGCTACTCATAAAAACGGGTAGGAAGCAAGAGGCCAGGGAGGAGATGCCAAGCTGGACATCTGCTCCGAATCTCGTTTCTGTGGGGCTGCGGTGGGGGAAACCGGACTCCCTTCCATTACACTGGAGTTTAGAACCTCAGGATACCCTGTTCACAAGAGACTTTAATTCCCAGGACAGCTGTCTAGTGGCTAAGGCCATTAAACGTGGATTACTGAGGCAGCTCTTTATAAGCCAGTTGATAGGATGACTAGATTTGAGGACAAACGGAATTTTTTTGTGCATCTCAGAAAAGCACTGGAGAGCCTGCACATACTGCAGGGACCCGGCCAAACTGCTGCAGGGGATTGACAGTGGTTAGGGGGATTAGCGATCACTACATATGGCTTCCCAAAGATCCTGTGTGCTGCAGAGAGAATCTAGGTCACTGTTTTATCACATACTGTGGGCCTGTTCTAATATACACAGGAGTACGTGCATGTATAAGATACATACACACGCATACAAAATCCTGCACTCTTCATCCATGTACACTAAGAGGCTACAAGAGCTGATCAGTCACACACAGTAATTAACTGTACACACCCTGAGCCCTCCAAACCTCAACAGCCCTCCAAAAGACGTTTTCAAGCCAGCCTATACCCTGTGTTAGGGTGTGTAACACCCTGTGTAATTTTTATTATACACATTCAAGATGAAATTGCATAACATGCCCTCAGTTAACTAGACTCCAACTAGCGGGGATCAACTCAGCAGAGGCTGGCATGGAGGAGAAAGGAGACGGAGTCAGTTCCTCCAGGCCCAGAAGATTGAGGCCCACACCAAGGCAGAACATACTGAAGGCCTCTCTGACATTTGCTCCCACCCTTTCTCCCCTATCTGCCCTGCTCTTTTTGAAATTGAATCACCAAGCAATATATTATAAACAACCTATGCCATTAGATATTTCCCCATAACAACTATTTTTAGTGGCTGCCAACAATTCTACTGGAGAGACGCATCGCAGTTTATTTAGCTAAGCCCAACCACAGGGCCTTTAGGGTTATTTCCAGGGTTTCCTCTGCCCCTACTCTGACAAACCACACCGTCATGAGCACTCCAACTGGCCGTGTCTTTGCTCACGTCATGACTGCTTCCTGAGCAAAAACTCCCTTTGCTAGAAGTACAGTATTTCAGGTCTAAGAGGATGTAGTCCTCCTCACACAGGGATGGACAAGTCTGGGTGCTTCTTTCTAGAAAACATTTTCTTCCCTGCTCTAATTATCTCTGATTTTCCAAACCCAACCTGTTCTTTGAAGTCAAGCCCAACTGTCTAGACTAAAAGTCTAGGCCACTGGCCCAGGGGCTCCTTCAGTATTTAAACCAATACGATATGAGTCACGAATGTCACTTAAAAGACTTCAGGAACCAAAACTAGTTCATCACAGGAATCAAGTGTTGTTTCTGCAGCATCAGGAGGGACGATGGCCCCATCCAGTTTTCCCTGGGCCACCGTGCAAATTTTCAGCTTATCTGGTGTTAAAATGTACAGGATATCATAGAGTCTATACACGAATTTTTTTAATTTAGTGCAATAATCTTCACAGTGTATATAATTTGAGAACCATTCGGTTCACAATAGGAAGCAACTGCATGAGGAGCACGTACTGGATCACCCCCTTTCCTACCATAGCTGGTCTATAACCTCACCCCGCGGTTCTTCTCCTGACGCGTGCCTCGCACCCACCGCCTCTCTGTGCCCTCCACTGCCGTGGTTGGCACCTCATCCCTGCAGTTGCTCTTGCCTCCTTCTCCACTGTTCCTCCCCACTGCAGCCAGGGGAAGCTTCTTGAGAAGAGCAACCAGGTTCCTGCTGATCTTGGGATAACAGGCACGACATGACCTGTCCTCCACCTACTCATCTCCCCCACACCCAGGCTCGTCCCATCCCACCCTCAGCTCCAGTTACATGGGCTTTCTGTTGCTTTCTCAAAGGTGCCCCCACCTCAAGGCCTTTGCATTGATTTTTTCCTTTTTCCAGGAATAGCCCTCCAACCTTTATGTAAATATCTGAGACTTTTTTGAGGTTACCACTGGTAAGGTGGAGGGGACAGCATGCAAACCTAGGTCCAGGGACTGGATGTCTAGCGCTTGTTCTGCCACTGCTAGCTTCCTCTCCCAGCCAGCTAAACACATACCCAAAGGAGTGTCACTTCAGTTTTGCCTGGCATTTCTCTCAAATGCTTTCAGAATCATTTTTGCAACTGAAACATCTCTCAAAGGAAGAAAACTAGTTCATCACAGTAATCAAGTCTGTCATAGAGGATGTGTGATGATGTTTGAAAATATAATCCTATGAACATCAGAACTGACAACTCTGAAACATCTCTAGGCTAAGTCTGCTAATAACAGTCTTTAGCATTCAGGCTGGCGCTCACATGGGTTTGGTGTGATACATTTCACAGCAGAAATGCCCTAACAAGGAGCTTCCTCAAAGAGTAACTGGGTAGAGGACAGATTTTAATGAGGCCCAGTCCCCGAAAGGGTGAAGTGTGAGGGAAGAATAAAGGCCTGAGATGAAACATGGATTTCTGTGTGAGTCCCATGACAAGTGGGACCTCACATCAGAAAACGTGGCATACACTTTCTAGAGAGGTCAGGACTTGTACAGGAAAGGAGTCAAGACGTCAGGGTTATCACCTCTGAAGATCCTCCCGGAAAAAAATGTGCTTTGATTAGAATGAAGCAGACACATATGAACTGCCAATGCCTCTTCTAAGTCTGATATTCACTCATTCACTCCTTCTCACCCACCTATCCACCCACCAACTTATCCACTCATTCATCTGTGTCTATCCACCCACCTGCTCATCTACCTACCTATCACCTACCCATTTATCAATCCATCTGTCCACCTACCCACATGTCTCTTCATTCAGTCACCTACACATTCGTCCATTAATCCATCTACTGATCTTGCTCCCTCTTTCTCCCGCACCCATTCATCTACACCCATTCACCTACCCACATATCCATCCATCCACTCACTTATTCACTTGGCCATCCAACTACCTGCTCATCTGCCCAGTCCTCTCGCCCGTCCAACTGGCTAGCCAGTCTTTCCTGTATACCTACTATGCACTAAGCCCTGAGGAGATGCTGAAAGAGGCTGGAGACAGGAGTGGTCATAAAAATATCTCCGATGGAAAAAAAAAATATCTCCGATGTATTTGTTCCTTTACTGTCAGCTGGAACTCAGATACAGGCCAAGCTGTGGACCTGAGAACAGAGAGGTGAACCTCAGACAGACCGCGCCCTCTAGGAGCGGGTAGCAGAAGCCTCTGCTGGAAAGCTAGCCAACTGCCTGGGAGTCAGAACAATGGCGCAGCAAGGAGTGACGTGAGGATTTCCACTCCGCGCTGCGTGGGTTCAAGGGCCGTGTTTCCACGGCCACCACAGGCAGCTCCACCTGAAGAGCTTGGCTCGTGCCTGTTGAGTGGACACCCACCCCCTGAACAAACCCATTTTACTACTAATACCACACAGATGTGGTGAAAGGGGATCAAACAAAAGAGGCTATGAACCCTACCACCAAAAACTCGTGTGTACAAGGACAGCACCATTTGCTGCTTGGATAACTGCACACGCTGGCTGAGGGAAACAAAGCTAAGCTGCTGGCCCGTCTCTCAGTTGCTCTGTCTCTCATTCTTTCCTACTCTTTCAAGGTTCATTTCTTAACCTTTTAAAAGGATGACCATAGTGCTTTTCAAGACAAAGTGAGGATAAAGCATCATACATGTTCCACCTTCACAATTATCAGCCATCTGTGCTTTTATTAACTACCTGCCTTTTAAAAAAAAAACCAAAAGAGAAAAAGAAAACATATCTCACTACCTTAAATACCAGCTACGCTTTTACAGTACACATTAAAATCAAACAGAGCTATTAAAATAGAGTATAGGTCCTCAGAAAACTAAAAATAGAAAAATTACCATATGATTGAGCAATTCCATGGCTGGGTACATACCATAAGAAAATGAAAACAGTGATCCAAAAATATACATGCACCCCAGTGTTCATAGCAGCATTATTTGCAATAGCCAAGATAGATATGGAAGCAACCTAAGTGATCATCAACAGACAAATGGATAAAGAAAGTGTGATATATACATATATATACAAACATATATGCATATATATATATACATGCACATATATACATACACACACAATGGAATATTATTACTCATCCATTAAAAAAAGAAATTCTACCATCTGCAACAACATGGAGGTATCCAGAGGGCATTATGCTCAGTGAAATAAGTAAGACAAATACACTGTGTTGTTACTTATATGTGGAATCTAGAAAATAAAACGAATGAATATAACAAAACAGAAGCAGACTCACAGATACAGAGAATAAGCAAGTGGTTAGAAGTGGGAAAAAGGAAGCAGGGAGAAGCAAGAAAAAGGCAGGGGATTAAGAGGTAGAAACTAATATATACAAAGTAATTGAGATATTAGGATACATTGTATAATACAGGGAAATACAGCCATTATTTTATATATAATAATTTTAAATGAGCATGATCTGTAAAAATATTGAATCACTATATTGTACACTTGAAACTAATATTGTCAATCAATTATACCAAATGTTTTTTTTTAAAAGAGTGGAGGCTTGGGTACCAGCTAAGACCATCCCCTCCGCCACCTCCGAGGCACCGTCAAGGGACCTGCCACCAAGGCAGGCAGCCTTGAGTCCTTCTCAGGGGCCTGACCAGGCTGGGCTGAAACGATGGTCTGGGCCAGATTCCCCCTTAAGCCTTTGCTTCATCTTTACTCCTGAAGAAATGTGTTTGCTGAGTTTTAAACAGAAAAGAATGGTTCACAAAGTCTTCCAAAGAGCAAATTTGAAAAAGATAAAGTAACATTAAGTATAATTTTAATGTTAATGTAGATGTTAAATGAGGAACAATGATATTGGGCTTATATGTAAAATCTCCTTTGAAAAACAAGTTTGAAAACTAGTGGAATAGACTGATAAATCGCTCTACATGCAATGAACATGAATACCCATAAATCACCTTTAGGAGTGTGTGTGTGTGTGTGTGTGTGTGTGTGTGTGTGTGTGTGTGTGTGTGTGTGTGTGTGTGTGTGTGTGTGTGTGTGTGTGTGTGTGTGTGTGTGTGTGTGCCGCTGTGTCTATGAATATGAGAATGTGAATTACCAAAGATAGCAAGAGCTGCAAGAATGCAACCGAAGCAGTGATGTGGCGATTCACTAACCCCGATATCTCCTGGAAAATTAATTATAGGTGCTTGAGGGTCTAGAGGACTGTGTGTCATTGGTATCCAAATGGATCCTTGCTCATTATCCTTGTGCTAATTTAGGGCTTACTATGGCCCAGGCATTCTGCCTGTCTAAATCTCTTTAATCCCCCAAACCCAGGACTTCCCTTGTGGTCCAGGGGTTGAGACTTCGCCTTCCAATGTAGGGGGTGCAGGTTTGATCCCTAGTCGGAGAGCTAAGATCCCACATGCCTCATGGCCAAAAAACCAAAACATAAAAAAAACCCCAAAACCCAGAAATTCAATAAAGACTTTAAAAATCGTCCACATCAAATTAAAAAAAAAAATCCCCACAACCCTTTAAGGTGGGCCCTATTGAGGGTCTCAGAGAGGCCACTGCCATGGGGAACTGCCTTACCTAGGGACACATCTCTCCTGGGCCCAGCCATGGCCAGTGGCTGACTGACAAGAAGACCCAAAGGCTCAGGCCCCGTGCCTCACTCTGGACAGTGGTGAGGGCCATCCCGGCTCCAGAACTCCTCTAGGATTGGGGGTAGCCTCAGCTGCAAACTTCAGATCAACTTCTTGCTCTGCCCAATCCTGCCACCCTCACTTCCTTACAGTATATTTCCTAAGCTCATTCTTCCACAAACCTTCTACATCTAAGACTCTGTCCCCGAGTCTGTTTATAGGACGTCCAAACTAAGGTGTCATCCCATTTCAGAGATGTGAACCTAGGAAGTCTGTCTCCAGAGACCATGCCCTTAAGCATTTCACACTATTGCCTCTTAAGGAAGACAAAAGTGGGCACCTCCCTGCATCCAGTCCCTTCTGGACTTACCCCCACCTCCACTCCCTGCTCCACAGTCTACATTGCTCTGTTTAGACTCCAGGTCTCTTTTATTGTCCTTTAGTCACTACCTCATGTCTGACTCTTTTGTGACCCCATGGACTGCAGCCGGCCAGGCTCCTCTGTCCATGGGATTTCCCAGGCAAGAATACTGGAGTAGGTTGCCACTTCCTTCTGCAGGCGGTCTTCCCGACCCAGGGGTCGAACCTGTGTCTCCTGCATTGGCAGGTAGATTCTTTACCACTGAGCCACCTGGGAAGCCCCCGGGTCTCTACTCACTGAAAATTAATAAAATTTCACTAAAAATTGTCGTCAGGAGGCCAGAAGGGGGAGCTCTCACACACAAATCACTCATATTATTCACTCTCTCAACATCCCAACAGGAAGAGACATACCTTGTATCTCTGGCAGGAAGCCACCCTAGCTTACTATCACCAGCAGGAAAGAAGATTTCTCCTTGCCTGGCAACAGGTCTGCCAACGAGAGACTGCCACAACTCAGCCAATGAAAAGCCACTATGATCCGAACTCCCCGTTTCCTTCAATGGACTTTTGTTTATAGTGGCCACTTCCGACTTCCCCTTCTCTATAAGAGTTCCCTCTCCCATGCTGAGCTGGACTTACATGTGGTTTGCCATGGCTGCATGTCCTCAACTGCAGTTCTTTGCTGCTCCTATATAAACCCCTTTTGCTGGTAACGGGCTTCTTGATTGTTTTAGGATAACATTACCAAACACTGGTTTAAGCAAGAATTTTAGAAAGCTTGAATTCCACTGAAAAAGAAGAAAGGGGGTGAAACGGTATTGCAATTCCATGAGAAAAGGAATCTTTCCAGCTTCTTTCACCCCTTTCCCACAGGGCTGGCCATTAGCTTGGCAGGCACAGGGGGTTACATCCAAGTGTGTGTGAGTAACCCCCGCTCAAGTACACACAGGCTGAGCGGGCGTCCATTAGCGTTCAAAGCTTGTCAGCTGAAATTTGCGTCAGCTGTCCTGCCCTGACCATAGACGACGTCCCTCCTGCTCAGCAAGCTCACAGGCTAACAGCCCTTGACACACACTGAGGGGCATGCTGATCCGATGCAGAGAGAAACGCACGGGGGGTGTTAGTATTACAGACCTCTCCAGATTTGTTTCCCGTACAGGATCTGGGTGTATCTTTATCTAAAGATTTCCCTTAATAGTGGGGATACCATTAATGTCTAACTATATTACTTACTTTAAAATGTTTGCTCACTATTTATAGTCTCAACATTTTAAAATGTACGTTCTTAGGTTTCTGTATTGGAAAGGCAAGCAAACTTTTGCTGGGTTAATAACTGTTTGGTTGGACACAGCTTGCAAATACTATAATTTCCCTTTAAAATGACTTAGCAAATAACTTATGATATCTTGACAAACACTTGAAAATAACTAATAAATATCCCCATAACAAATCATAGCTTTAAAATGATCACACCTAATGGGGAGCTATTGCTCAATGAGCACAGAATTTCTGTTTGTAAAGAGGAAAGCATTTTGGAGATGGATGTGGTGATGGTTTCACAACAGTGTGAATATGTTCAGGGTCACTGAATTGTATACTTACAAATGGTTAAAATGGTAAATTTTATGTTACATACATTTGGTTATAATTTTTAAAAAAGGAGAGATGAGGTAAAAAGATTGAGAACTACTGCCATAGAAGAAGCTTTATAATGTGAGGGATCAGAACAAACGGTTGGGAAGAATTAAAAAGGAAAGATATCTGAGTGTGAAGTGTAAGTGCTTCCAGGACCCCGCAGGTCTGTCTGAATGGAAGTTATGGTGACTTCAGCTTTCTTTTTGGTGCTTGTCTTGTGCTGTTTACATTTTCTGTAATGGAAATGTGATATTTCAGTAACCAGAAAAAGAAATAAACATGTATGTGTGTATAAATGTAAATATATATGAATAAGAGGGTAGTAAAATTCCCTCCCTCTCCCCAATCAGGGACGCAGTGAGTAAAAGGCAAGCTGCTGCTTCTAGGATGATCTGGCCAAACTGAGACCTGTAGAACATACCCCCAGATAGCAGCAGCTGGGTATCAAGGAGGATCGCCCACCTAGAAATGAAGGACCAGAGTCTTGGCTTCAGCCTTGCCTCTTATTTATACAGAAAGCTGAGCACCAAAGAATTGATGCTTTTGAACTGTGGTGTTGGAGAAGACTCTTGAGAGTCTCTTGGACAGCAAGGAGATCCAACCAGTCCATCCTAAAGGAAATCAGTCCTGAATGTTCATTGGAAGGACTGATGCTGAAGCTGAAACTCCAATATTACGGCCACTCAGCTCCTCTCTCATGAGCTTTGTGATGCTGGGTAAACTAACCTCTCTGTTTTCTTGCCTGAAAAATGCTGATAATAACAGTCTATAACATCTCCACTGTGTGGGGTTGTACCGAATATTAGTTTGGTAGGCCTGCCTTAACAAAATACCCAGACTGGGTGATTTAAAAGAAATTTCTTGTCTCACAGTTCCAGAGGCCCAAGACAAGGGTGTCAGCAGGGCTGGTTCCTTTTGAGGGCCGTGAGGGAGAATCAGCTCCCCAGCTACTGGTAGCTTGCTGGCAGTCGTTGGCATTTCTTAGCTTACGGACTCCATCTTCTCGTGGGGTTCTTCCCCGTGGGTATGTCTGTCTCCAAATTTCCTCTTTCTATAAGGACACTATTTGCACTGGATTATCCTACTGCACTATGACCTCATCTTGACTAATTACATCTGTAAGGACCTGATTTCCCAAAGAGGTCACATTCTGAGGTACTTTTCATTTAGAGTTCAACACATGGATTTTTGTTGTTCTTCAGTCGCTAAGTTGTGTCCAACCCTTTATGACCCCCATGGACTGCAGTACATGATGCTTCCCTGTCCTTCACTATCTCCCAGAGTTTACTCAAACTGAGGTCCATTGAGTCAGGGATGCCATCCAACCATCTCATTTTCTGTCACCCCCTTCTCCTCTTGCCCTCAATCTTTCCCAGCATCAGGGTCTTTTCCAAAGAGCCAGCTCTTTGCATCAGGTGGCCAAAATATTGGAGATTCAGCTTCAGGATCAGTTCTTCCAATGAATATTCAGGGTTGATTTCCTTTAGGATTGATTGGTTTGATCTCCTTGCTGTCCAAGGGACTCTCAAGAGTCTTCTCCAGCACCACAGTTTGAAAGCATCAATTCTTTACTCTCAGCCTTGTTTGTGAAAGTGGTCCAACTCTCACATCCATACATGACTACTGGGAAACCCATAGCTTTGACTATACACCTTTGTCAGCAAAGTGATGTTTCTGCTTTTTAATACACTGTCTAGGTGTGTCATAGCTCTTCTTCCAAGCTCCTAACAGGGGTTATTATGAGAACGAAATGAGACACGACATTTAAGGGCCCAGCAGGTTACCCAGCACACAGTGAGCAGGCAGCACTGTTAGCCGTTCCCATCATCATGACATCAGTTATCACAGCAAGGTCAGCACAGCCACCACATCACTGAACCTCTGCTTCTTGCAGGGACCTGAACCGAATTCACACACAGGGCTTCTGCCAAAGTTCTCATAAGACGGGGCACTCCCCCACACTGCTTTTCACAAGGAAACAGCTATTTTTGCCCTGACTTGAGGAAGTCAAACCTTCAAGCTCTGGAAGGCTAGGTATCAATTCAAACAAATTGCTAAACCACATTATTTTGATCTTTCAAATTTATCTGACGGCAGAAGGAGTAGGCTTCTTCCCTGCGCTGTACATTATCTGCAGTCATTTGTAATTGTGTTTAAATAAATGGGGGGAGAGCAGCCAGGCAGTACCCAAGAACAGATCTGGAGACACTTGCATTTAGAATCAGAAGCCTTGGGATGTGGATCTGAGACAGGCTCCCTAGCAATGCACCGTGGGACCCAAGCACAGCTACTTTGCCTTGCTGAGACACAATTTCCTAATTCATTCAGTCAGCAAACGTGTTTCATGGAGTAAGAGCCAGTGTTACACAGGGATAGAGAGGATTACAGGCCCCGGGGCCAGGAGGGGCTCAGAGACTCACTGTCCAACGGGGAGGGCCAGGTGGACACACAGATGAACCAGTGCAGAGGGGGGACCTCAACATCCTCTCCTACTAACACGGGGAGAGCGGTTCCTGCTCTCCTTCCCGAGCATCTAATGTGGCTGTTTGGACAGTGAGTTCCTTGCCGGGCAAGCCTTTTATCTTACTCTTCCTGCCTGGCCCAGGCCTGGCTGATAGGGTGTGCTGGAAATGCTAGTTGAGTTAATAGAACACCTAAATGGTTAAGAACATGGGCTTCTGAGTCAGCCAGACTGGTCAGCTTTGAATGCAGTGACACTGGCTATTTGTCGGATGCTCAGCAAATCATTTATCTTTGCTCAGCCTGCTCAGCCTTTTTTTTTTTTTTTTTAATAATGATATGGTTGCTAATTAGCTAAATCATTCACTCATTTAATAGATATTTAGTAGGCATCTACTACGTCCTAGGTACCCAGTTCTAAGTCTCAGCGATATGGCAGAAAATGAAGCAGACAATGAAGAAGAAAAAAAGAGCGCACATCAAGTCAGGTAACTATTGTGAAGAAGAACGAAAGGGATGGGACTGCAATTTTGAATAGGGTGCCAGGGAAGCACGTGTGGATGTGTGGACAAAGACGCGACATCGGTCAAAGAGGCAGAGGCAGCTCACTGGGAGGAGCATTCCCGGCACTGGAAATTGCACACCCCCTGCCGGGTGGCCGTCTTAAACATCACGTTCAACAACATGTGTACGGTGCTCAAGATGCTGCCTGGGATGCAGCAGGATCTCATTAATGGAGAGCTATTATTAGCGTGACATTAATAAATGTAATTGTATTGAGGAAAGAAGAAGACAGAGACTATAAATGTACCCTCTGCACACGGCAGTCACATCGAGGGTTATTGTTACAGTTGCTGTTTATTACTAGCAATTAATTACCTCCAGGAAATGCTCCTGACAGTCTGAAGTTACAGGGGGCCCAAGAGCCAGCCCCTCCCTCCTCAGGCTCTGGGACTTGAGTCCTAGCGAGATGCTGATGGGGAAGACTCGGGGCGGGGTAAAGGCTGGGTTTCTCTCCTGCCTCACAGAGGAAGGAGTGAGAGCCCCTCACGCCCACCCCCACACATACCTGGGTCAGGGAGATTTCCACAACCTGCGTGAGACAGTGACACCAGCTGTCACGGCAGTAATTTGGGAATCGCCATCAGCAGATTCAAGAACGATAGACCCTGTTAAAACTTCTGTTGTCAGTTCTGATTATTTACTGGATAGCAAAAGTCTTTCGTTTATAGCAGCCTGGAAGGCAGCAGAGTAGGGGAGTGTGACCGAATTTCTCCATCGTGTGTGGATTCAATCCCAAGAAGTTAACTCAAGGTTACCAGTGTTTACTGAGCTTCCTCCAGGTGTAAGTGCTAGGCAAAGTACTGTGGGGACCGGAGGGGTGAAAACTGTGGCTGCCACAAGTCTGGGAGCTGCCAATTCACTGGAGAATATGAATACAGCTTTCCCACAGGCAGACTGCAAGAGGCAGGGATAGGAGCCGGGTGCAATGGACTATAAGGGAGAGGAGTCTGGAACTGGCTACCTGGTGTAGGGGAGGAGATGGGAGAGACTTCATGCTAAACTTAATGCACAGTTAATAATTAGCTTACAGTAAACATTCCCTCTTTAAAATGCTTAAGATTCCCACACAGACACCTATATGTCTCAGATGGGGTCCCCTGGAAGTAGAGCCTAGGACAGGGAATCATGTGCAAGGCATAGATTAAATGCGTGTTCTTGGGAGAAACCTGTAGGGGGAGAGGAAGAGTTGGGAGGCCAAGCTCTGTGGGACGTGTTTCCGAGTGAGGCAACTCTCCGCCCGATCCTCCCGGGAGCCCCTGGAGGTGAAAGGCGCCGGCGTCACACCAGCCAGCCACGGCTGCGGGCTGCGGGGGGCTGGGGGGTGAGGCCCAGGCACCTCCAGGCTGGGAGGCTCCATCCGCGTGGGACCTGGCGGGGCACCCGCACAGCCGCGGGACGGGCAACCCTCAGCTAACTCCTGAAAGGGCGGGGCTCTGGCGGGGGCCCCAGCAGCGCTTCTGGGAACGAGACGGAGTGAAGATTCTTAGGGCTGCGGGACCCTCAGTGCCATGGGGCTCGGCTACAGGGAGGGACGGGGACTGGGCAGATGCCTTCCACCTGCACGGTGACAATCAAATCCCCAGCCTGCATGGAGGCAGCAGGTAGAGAACGCGAACGTGCCCCGACAGCCTTATACGAGTTCACAGGTGTGTTGAGAGAATTAAATGAGAATTAAATACGTGAAACAGACTGGCACTTCAGAGAGAATGATTGTGAGACTTGATTCTGAATATTCCTTGATTTAGACCTGCATAAACTGGGCTTTGAAAAATCATCATAATAACTTGGGGATAATAATAATAGTCATGATGATGATACTACTGGGTACTGAACACCATTGTTACTTCTCACATCAACCCTATGAAGTAGGTTGTATTTCC
Source organism: Cervus canadensis (assembly GCF_019320065.1). NCBI lineage: Eukaryota > Metazoa > Chordata > Mammalia > Artiodactyla > Cervidae > Cervus > Cervus canadensis. The sequence goes on along the minus strand of NC_057399.1, from coordinate 10,096,866 downwards.
CTACATAGATGAGGGAACCGAGGCACAGATAGGTAAGCAATTTTCCTGAGGTCACACAGCCCTAAGAGCTGGACTGAACTGTGGCCTCCTTTTGCCTGACTTTTCAAATCTTCATTTCCTGTTACAGTTCATCACTGCCATGCCCTGGGAAATGGTGCATTTTATGTGAGTTTGAGGGTAGGCTGCTTAGCCAGGGAATAAAGGGAGAGAGATTAGGTTCCCAAACCAGCGCCCATGTTAAGTTTGTGGATAATGCAGTTTCAGTGGAACTGCTTGGGTCTGGGACAGGGTGGAGACAAGCGGGGTGCAGGGGAGGTTCTGCAAGGGTTTGCTGTTGATCCTGGGCAACAGCCAGAAACACTCATGAAGGGAGACCTTAGAACAGAAAGCAGAGAGTGACGTCGGGAACTAGTACGAGGTCACTGGGACAAGCCCCGTTTTCTGGGACGCGCAGTTGGCACATCACACTTGGACCACGGCAGAGTTTCTGACAAGCTCTCGAGGGACTGCTTCGAGGATAAAATCCAAACAGGTGGGATCAGGAGAGTCCAGGGGATGGAGTCATGACTGGTTGAATGACCAGCCCCCAAAGGGGTCAAATCCTAAGTCGGTAGGGTTTTCTCTACTTCTGGGTGGAGTTCCTATAGTATTCCAGTTCTTGTCTCACTCAAATTCAACCTAAAAAAAAAAAACTATAGGCAAAATGATGATATCAAATATAAGGCACAAATGGGTCACTGGTGGGAAGCTTCTGTATTGGAGAATAAAACCAGGACCCCAAAGATCAGAGAGGCAGGAGAGATAGGCAGACTTGAACAACATGGCATTTAATTCATCCGTGTGTGTGTGTGTGTGTGTGTGTGTGTGTGTGTGTAGCGTAAAGTTTCCTGTTTGATAAAAAAATCAGCTTCAGGGTCACAGCGTGGCCAGGCAACAGTGGGAATGAAATAAATGAGGCTTCAGTCAACAGTGCGTCATTTTCCTGGGACGAGGAGCTGGTTAGCTTCCTCTAATGACCTGATTCCAAGAACTTAGTTAGTGATTGGGATCCCAGCCAAACAGCTTCCTCTAGGATGTCCTCTTTTCAGGCAAAATATTGATTGGGGATGGGGGCAGTATTTGAGTCTTAGTAGAGATAAGAATCCCATGGACAGAGGAGCCTGGTTGGCTGCCTTCTATGGGGTCGCACAGAGTCGGACACGACTGAAGCGACTTAGCAGCAGCAGCAGAGATAATTTTTTTAAAATCTCAATTAAAAACTTGAAGTTTAAGGGGCACACCGGTGAAGGCTGGATTCCCATTCTTCAGCAACAAACACAAACAGATCAATGAACTCTGCAAACTGCCACCTGCTGTCTTCATAACCTTCTTGGTGAGATCAATTAGTGATAACAGCCATCAGAGATGACTGCATGAACTTAAGGCTGCAGGCCTCTCCCAAGATGTTAAATTGAGATGTCTAGGCCCGCAGCTGTTTGAGAGAGTCTGGGCGAAGGATGAAGATTTGGTCTATTATTATATCTGGAGGAACTCATGGGTCACCCTCTTTGCAGCTGTGATCGCTTCTACATGAGATCCACCCACAGGGAGTGAGGAGGTGATCACAGGAAATAGTTTAGAAAGAATGGGCCCCCTTCTCACGGTCAAAAATATTCCCAAGAGCCCCTTTCAATTTCTCTGTGCCCAAGTGCTCTGGTAAGCCTCACAGCCCTGACCCAAGCCTGGGGTAAAGGCTCTCAGTGACCTCCTAGAGAATCTGGTGCACACAATAGGATATAATGAGATTCTATGAATTTAACCTTTGTCAAAGGCACCACAAAATAAATATGGTGTCGTTTCAAAAGACAAACCAGAAGAAACATTCACTAAAGGACGGACACTGCTGGTTAGAGCCCTCCTATCTTGGTCTGACACACCCAAAGGATGTGTCCATTTTGAGGGCTGGAACATCATCCTTTTTGGGGAAAGAGACTGGAAACTGGGAGGAATTAAAACATGATCACCCCCCAAAAATTTAAGCTTTGGTTTTTTCACCTGTAAACTCAGCACACATTCCCAAGTAGCCTTTGAAGGGCTATGGATATCAGCTTGTTGATGAATTCAGCGCCTCTTTGGTAGAAAAGCCTTCTTGGAGGAGTCTACTAAGCCACAGTGTATGGCCTGAGTGCTAGGGAGGAGGGAACTTGGCATTGCACCCTCACTCCCCAGGGCGTGGCAGAAGGAGAACTCACAGCCCAGGCACCTGCGGTTACCCACACATGGAGTTTTGCTCACTGAACTGCGGGAAAATCCAGGACAGCTTCCTGGTTTTCACTCTCATAAGCAGAATGGAGTCCCTGCTCCAAGGGTCTGGGCTGACCTTGGACAGTGACTGGCAATTGTTATCTACCATCTCTCTACCACGGGGTAGGGAACCCACCGACCACATCCTTCTTCTTTGTGCTCCCAGCTCCTAGCACCCAGCACAGGATCTGCTAAGGAGTGAATGAATGGAGGAACAAATACATCTGACAGAGCCCCAAGCAATTCTCAGCGTCGCTATTTGAGACTCACCAGGACTACCTGTTAATAATGGGAATTTTTTGGCGCTGCTGCAAAGCCACTGGATCAGAAGTTCTGAGGCAGGGCTAGGAAATGTGCATTTTTAACGAAGTTCCCTGGGAGATTCCCACCTGTGTATAGAAGTTTATGAATTGCTGCCCTAGAGGAACTCTGCTGACTGGGATTCTCAGAATACTCTGGGCTTTTGAGACCTAACAGCCAGTTGAAGCCTGAGTTTTATCCGGTGTTTGTTAGAAGAAGGGTTTCCAGGTGAGAAAGCATTCTGAGATTCGCAGCCCAGAGAGAGGTAATGGCAGGGCCAGCAGCCCTGTGGGCTCAGGGAGTCAGGGGAGCAGGCGCCCGGACCATCGGGGCGGCTGGGGACACGGGTCCTGTCCGCCAGTGTTCTCAGAGGAAGGCGGCTGGGAGGAGAGCGCTTAAGAAAATTAAAGAGACGAGGGCCCCAGACCAAGCCAGAGTCCCGACCTGGGGTGCCCGAAGAAATCTCTGTAACACACCAGCTGGCAGCCACAGGCCTGGCTCCCAGGCGAGAATGCATACTGAATCAATTGAAATCGAGTCACGGATACAATTAATTTAATGTGTTTAAACGATTTTCCGTATAGTAAACACGCTGAATGAGGGTGACCCAGAATAAAGTGACTGTCTGAGAACGGAAAAACGGAGACCGTGTGTGCTGTATAATAAAAACCCTTCAGCAAATAGAAAACGCTTCAATTTATTCCTACCTCCTGTTCCTTTCCTTTCCGACTCTTTATTTATGTCTGAACTTGGCCTTCTGCGGTCTCCTTGGACCACAGGGACACTTTTTATTTTGTCAGAAGTCGGTCTTTTTTCTCTGATCAGAAGACAATTTTAATGAAATCTGTCTCGAGCCCAGCGACAAGCACATATTAATATGTGACGAAGGGAATGAGGAAGGGGAAAAAACACCTGAAGACCTGTTTCACTACTGCACTCTTTCCCTCAACTAATGGAAGATTTGTATAAAGAGGAGAGAGATAGCACCAGGGTGGTAATGGCAGGCCCATCTGAGCTACTGTCCTGTCTCAATCGAACCTTCTTTCTGTGTGACTTTGAAACTCCCCGGCCGTACCTCACATACTCACCCATGACCCGAGGGGGCTGAATTTGAGGATCTCTAAGATCGCTTTCAGTTCTGACATTCGCCGAATCGTGAGTCACAAATGAGACCAGGCATAAATATGCATCAAGGAATGTCCCATCAAAAAGAAACTCATCTTCAAGCCGTGTAAAACCTTTCAGGCAGCCTCAAGCAGGGATCGTGTATTATTTGGCAGCATTTAGGAGTAGTTATAAATGATCTCCACCTAAGCTACATCAGGCATCTAGACAAAATGCTGCATTCCAGGATTAGGAGAGGTTTCCTAGATTCTGTAGCTCTCTATCCAGCCGCTTCAACTTGGGATACCACAAATTCATTCTATTAAATGGGAAATAAAGCATGACAAGATGGCCTGAAAAAGTGGACCCGTATTTTGAGACAGCTTCGCCACAATGCTACTAGTGGGACCCCTGGTGAATTCCACCCTTCTCTAAGACCCTGTCTGTGAATTTGTTCAATGGATAGAAAGGACTTCTGAGGCCTTTGGTGCTCTGTGGAGACTTTCTGAGAGAGAGGTTTCAGGAGAGGAGAGGTGGGACGTGGAGGGGGCTGATCTGGAAGGGCTCTGGGCTCTTCTTCCATTCACCTGAGAATCTCCTCTTTAATTTATATTACACACCAGGGACCACATACAATCTGATAACAATAAGTTCTAAGGATGAAAAAAAAGAACTTTTTGAAACCACGGGGCTGAGGAAAGTTGTTAAAGTTTTCAGTCTGCGTCCAGGCTGCCCTGCGGACACGACCTTTACCGGTAACTAACAAGAGCCTTCACTTCCAAGTCGTGGGAGCAGATGTCCAGGTCTCAGGTCGAGAGGGGCTCCATTTAGGAACTTGGAACTCTCCTTCTTTTCAGCAAACCTCAATGTTCCCCAATGCCCAGAGCAGTGGTTCTAAACTCTACTGTGCATTAGGGGGTCTGTGATGGCTGTGCCCCAACCCTGAGATTCTGATCCAGTGGGTCTGGGGTTAGGCTCAAGAATTTGCATTTCTAACCAGCTCCTAGGAGATGCTGGTGCTGCTGGTCAAGGCACACTTGGAAAATTGTTGGCCTGTAAGACAAGGCCAGCCTCCTTAGCTTTCCCTACAGAGCTGTGCCCCAGCTCACCCTCCCAGCCTCACCACCCTCCCTTTCAATATTCCCAACAAAGTACATGCACCCCACCACACTCCATCCGGCGGGACCACCAGCTCCCTGTCTGCAGGTCTAAGGCACAACCCAAAAGATTCCACTTCCAAAGTCTTCCAGGACTCTTTGTTAAAGGTCACAGAAATGCGCCTAGGCTCACACAGTCTCTCCCATGGTGCGGAGCACTTTCAACCTCTTAATGTCATTTGAGTCCAGGTCTCACCCCTGCATCTGGACCACAGACTCCAGGACAAGGAGTCCACCTTACCTTGCAGTCCACACCATAGTCTACCCCCAGCACCTGCACAAGTTCTGGCCTGTCAGACCAACCGCCCAAGCCTGAGTGCACGCAGAGAGGAACATGGACATGTAAGAAATACCCCAGTCAGCTCATCTCATATACTCCCAAGAAAGACTGATTCTCCAAATGCCTTTTTAAATTAGAACAATGGGCAGCACTTTAGCCATTTCAAACTATTCTTTAGGCAAATTTCCCTAATTTTCTGGGAGCACAGTCAGTGACAAATACATCATCATGAGACATAAATGACGACCATTTATGTTCATGACCAGAAGGTAGTGTGATGCAGCTATTAAGAGCTAGACCCAGGTTCAAATCCTAACTCTACCTCCGATTAGCTGCTGTGGTACTTAAATGTTCCAAGCTCCAGGCTCCTCAGCTTTATCAGGGGTGGTAACAGCACCCACTTCCTAGGGATGGCACACAGATGCAGTGAGACAATTATTAACTACAATGACCACTAGCATTTCCTCCGTGTCTACATGTGCCTAGCACTGGGCATACACCATCAAGCTAATCTACATAAATGCTTAGCACATACCTAGCACATCATAAGCATTCAATAAATAGTGATTCTCATCATTGCCAATTTTCCTGACTTCTCTGCAAGCCAGTCATTATTATTCCCATTTGCCAGCTATTTCAAGAATCTTGAAACTCAGAACAAGTAGCTTGCTCAAGCAACTGCTAGGGCAGTTTTTAATCTGTAACAGCTAATGTTTATGACTGCCTTGCCAGGTAGGTATTATTCCCATTTGGGGGCTAAAAAAACCCTGTAGTCTGAAGACCATAACGTGAAAGTGAATGCCCAGGATTTGAATCTGACTCTGGATCTAGAGCTTCTGTTGGCTCACCCCCACCCCGCCAGCTGGTGGGTTCCACCTGCTCTGTGTCACCTCACTATGGCCTTTCCAATCCTCGAGTTACATAGAGAGGCAGTTTCCCAACACATCGAGGAGTGTTACTGGCCATGCCCGTTTCAGCAGCCTTGCAATCCCAGAGCCCACAGGAAGTTATTTCAACAAGCGAGAAAATGAACCATATATCAGAGGGCCTGTAACACAGTGCCTCTTGCCCAGGACGTCTCCAAGAGGCGCTAAGGAAAGCAGAGCCCGGGGGCCTGGGACTGACCGTGACCCCGAAGAAGTTGGTCTCGTTCATGGCATTGAGGATGATCTTGCCCAGTGTGTGGTCTGTGTAGTTGAAGTCCTGGATCCGCTGGTGCCGGCTGCTGGCGTGCAGCGTCTCCATGGCCCTCTGAAGCGTCTTGGCGATGACCCAGATGCCATCGTAGGCGTACCCGTGGAACTTGCTGGGTCCTACCCCTGACCGCTTGTTGTTGTATTCTCTCTCATACTGCTGCGGCGTCTGGAAAATAAGGAGGCCGGGGAACACCAAGTTACAGGCAGCCGGGACATGAAGCACGCAGTGCTGAGAGCTGACCCTCCCCAGTGCTTATCGTCAGCCAGGCACGGTGCCAGGCTCTTAACGGGCATCACAGCATCTAACCCCCACAACGACCTTGTACACCGGGACTGTTACTGTCCCCATTTGCAGATGAGAAAATTGACTCAGGAAAGCTAACTTGCCTAGGACCAAGTGAGTGGCAGCTGGTATCTGAACCCTGGCTGTCCGCCAAGACCAGTGGAAGGAAAAATGCATCCTGAGCAGGCCTCCTCCTGACATTAGCTGGGCCTGGAGCTACAGTAACAGTGGAGGCCCGTATACCATATGTCTAAATAGTAAGTTATAGATGACAAACAGACTGTTCAATAAAATATTTTCTATCTTTTTGTCATAATGGGTTAAAGGAGGGTAAATAAACCTTCCTAACAAGCTGGAAGGCCAGGTTTGAATTCAGAAGTCTGACTCCTCAGAGCTTCAGTCTGGACACAGAAGCACCGGGGAAGCTAACTTTGCTCCAGGGCCCACCCCCTTCTCTTCCCACTGGACTCCACCCCACAGGCCAGTCAAGCTCGGTCCACCTTCTTCTAGCATCAGTAGTCCCATGACCACCCAGACGCTCAGACCTCCCTAAAGAGGCTCCTTGGACCCTGGATGTGGCTCCAGGCTCTTGGGCAGGGAATTCAGGGTATGGCCCAGGCTTGGGAGGGGCGCAGTGCAGGGGGGCAGGTCCCTGTGGCCTTGTGGAGTTTGAACCCCATGGGGCTTGAGTGAGGTCCTCTTAGAGCATGGGGTCCAGGGCCGGTCCTAGTTGTCCAGAGGTAAGGTCCCTTCTGATCTCTACATTGTGCTCTTCCCTTTCATCTTCCATAATGTAGCAGGGTCTGCGAATAACTTCGCATTAAAATTTTTTTTTCTCCCATTGAGCTGGATTTCATAAAAGAATTTCATTGGTAATATTAACATTCTGATTGAGGCCACAAAGTAATGAAACTGCCTTTTTACTCTAGTCCCTGAGGCTTATAGATCCAAATGAATGCCGCTCCAGGGGAACCCATTACCCTCAGCTCTTCATGGGCCTTTTCTCAAATCACTTCTGGACTCCTCTGCCAGAAATGTCATCAGAGCCCATGGCTTAGTCTTTGGATAAACCCTCCTTGGGGACAAATCAAACACAGAAACCAGAACTCACTGTCAGTTTATACCAGAAAAGGCCCCTTGGAGACGGTCACACACGCCGTCTCAATCTGCAGCAGGGGACACAGAGAGGTCTAGCGACTTGGCCAAGGTCACACAGCATTAGCGTGTGTGTCTCTGTGAGTATAGCTAGACTGTCTCATTTTATCTTTGCTGCTTCTCATATGTTTGAATTTTGAGGTCATAACTGCCTTTTGAAAACCACTCCAAGTTGTTCGAGGCCAGTTTTGGTATCCGAGTAGAGTGGTGAAGCTGAGCCATTGAAGGCTGGGTCACTCTGTGGCTGGATCTCAAGTCTCTCACCCTTGGCTCGAGCTGTTAGCAGAGCCTGGGTACAACCAAGCCCCTCCAAATGTGGAATCTGCCTGACCAAATACGAATGGTATCTCAGCAACAAATCCACCACCTTTAAAAAAAAACACAAAAAAACATTTTGGCTCCTATTGGATAGCTCAGGTTTTATCTATTTATGATTTCCTTTGGAAATGCATCATGTCCAGCCATCACTGTTTTGTTCATCAGTCAAAACACCCAGCAGAAGTTCTTCAATTCCAAGGGTTCTTCAAGGAGACAGCACCGTCTCTAGCCCAGCCCAGCTCCTCAAGCCCCTTCTCATAGGGAACTGCACCCCTCCACCTGGAGGCTGGCTCTCTCCACAGGCATCCTTTGCCTGCTCACTTCTTATCAGGGAGCATGAGATAGTGTATTATGAGGCTTTCTCTCTTCCCTGAACCTGCTGGGTCTCCCTCACTCACACCAAATTTGTTTGCACTCGAGGCTGTTGCATTAGATGCCTCCTCTGCCAGGAAGCTTCTACCCCAGCTCTTGCCTGATATTCTCGGCACACAAACGTCAACACGTGTCATCTCTCAGGGATGCTTCCCTGACCTACCCTTTCCACAACTTCCTCCTGCCAGGCAATCTCTATCCACTAGTTTTATCTTCTCTATTGCAATTTTTACTTCCTCCAATGCATCTACCCAAAGAATTAAGCTCCAATGGGTCAGGGGTGTTATCTTGATCACAGAACCCAAAACAATACCAGCAGATACCCTTTCTAAGCATCAGTTTCTCCATCTGAAAAGTGAGGAGGTTGGACCAGGTGATCTAGAAGCTTCCTCCTGGTGAGTGATCCAGGCAGGAGCCTGGCACAGTGGTAAGAACACAGGATTTGGAAGCAGGCTTACCTGCCCTCCAGTTAGCTCAGTGGTTTGGTAACGTGACCTGGGGCTGGGGTCCCATCTCCTGCAGGTCTCTGCAGCCTCCCGTCTAGGTGGCTGTGACAGCTTGGTGAGATGAAGTGTGTCCAGGACGTGTTGCTGCCCCAAGAACTCCAGTCACCGCTAGTGACAGCACAGGTGCTTGCTCACCTGGCCACCTGGAACCGCTGCTCGCCCACGATGCCCTGGAGACCCCGGACTTCGCCTGTGCCGATAGCGGGTAGCAGCCCTCCCGTGTGTGAATGGCCTACTTTTACTTCCTTAGCTAATTTCCAATTATTGGACATTGAGGCTTTTTCTAATTTTTCCCAATTACAGGATTGCAAAAAAAGCATCCTTGTATCTAAATTTTCTGAACGCACACTGCTAATTATTTTTTCGGAAGAAATTCCCAGATATATAATTGCTGAGGCAAAAGGTATAAAAACCTTCAATGCTATTCACACATCTAAAGGGCCAAATTATCCTCCCCAACCATGAAAAGCTAAAATTCCACTCCATATGAAAGTGCCCATTTCCTTGCATCCTGGACCACAGTAGGCATTTCTTTTTTTCTTTCTTTCTTTTAAGCTGCTGAGCATGCAGGATCTTGGTTCTCCAACCAGGGATCAAACCTGTGCCCCTGCAGTGGAGGTGCAGAGTCTAACCACTGGGCCACCAGGGAAGTCCCTCAATTTTTAAAATCATTGTCAGTTTCTCAAGTTAACAAAAAAATGTACATCTCTTTTCATTTTAATTTGCATTTCTCTGGTTAACTATTAAGAGTGATCTCCTTTCACACATTGATGCACAACTTTCACTTCTGAGACGTGTTTCCTCTTTATACCATATTGCTATATTGAGAGTCACAACTTTTAAAGCTTTGTTTCAACATATCCTTGTTATTTTTCTATTTGGCTATATTTTTCTTAACTTTAAAATGTAATTTGGGGGAATTCCTTGGCAGTCCAGGGGTTAGGATTCCATGTTTTCACTGCAGAGGGCCTGGATTCAATCCCTGCTTGGGGAACTGAAATCCTACAAGATGTGCGCTGTGGCCAAAAGAAAGAGAAGAAGAAAAAAAGAAATTTGGGTCTATTTCAGGCTGTTAATTCAGCTATTGGCTATTTTTAAAGTATTAAAAATTTACCTGAATGTCTATTTATCTAATTAATTGCTTAAGCATCAAAGGAACGAGGCCTCTTGAACTCTTCTCTCCAAGACTGCTGCTGCGAGGCTTTTTCTGATGCAGGCAAAGGCATCCAAGGGTTGGTGGTGTCTCTCTGAGTCCTGTTTGTTCAACCTAATGAGTACATTCAGATGATGTTTTGAGACTTCTTCTCTATCCAGGACATGCCACTGGGGCATCCTTGAAGGTTTCTGTGACATTCTTAAAGGTGTTGTGGGTGGGGGAAGTCAGACCTTCAGTAAACAGACAGAGTATTGCCTCACCAGGAGGTAAATGAGTGTAGTTTTTAAACTTCTTTGATATATAGTTTATTGGCGATATTTTCATGTGTGTAGATAATAGAGTGGATCAGGATCAGACTGTTTATTCATTTGATACTGGGGCCAACACAAGCCCCTATATATTTTTTAGGTGTACCTCTTATAAATCCCTATATTTTTCTATCTCATAAAACTGTTCATCAGCCAGGGGAAAGGGGTTTGGAGAACACTGGCAACGTGCCTCACTTCTGTGGGTAAAGTCCTTGGAGTGGGACACCCGGGTAGCTTAGCCCTGAAAGGTGACCTCATCCTCACTGTCTTTGCAAGCACCAGGCTGAAGTCATTGCTATCACACTATGTCCGGGACCATTCATCACTGTTCCCCGGTGAAGCTGGCGCCGATCTCCCTCAGGCAAAACAATGACAGCAGGAAGAGACACTCACAATTGTCTGAGAAAAGCTAATAGTTGTTCTTAAAGCAGGTCTCCAATTATTCAGGGCAGAAGAATTCCTTCCGCTGTAAAGCAGACACTGAAAACTGATTGATTACTCACGCTCTGAGGTCAAGTTTATCTTGAGAGGCTAAAAGTTTCTGAGAAAACAAGTTTTACATGAAGAGTCCCAATTACTGACAGGTTGTGCCCCACATATTTTTGAGAGGCAGTTGCTGGAACGTGGAACATATTTTCATACAGAAATTATGTTATAAATAGTGGTTAGGTTCCCAGGCTAGCCCACACAAGTTAGCTACCCCACACCGTGACTAAACGTTATGGGTCTGTCATTCCAACAGAACCAGGCTGAGTCCTGCTTCTTGGGGGAGGGGAAGTCTCACGGACAGAAGAGAGGAGAAGAGGGAAACATCTCCCTCCACATCTCCAACTGCCACCCCCAACCCCGCAGAGTGGCAAAGCCAGCAGAGTTTCTCTCTAGCACCCTTTGTGGGATGCTGCGACCACAGTCTCCTTTGGAAGGTCCACTAGGGGACAGTCTATGGGCTCTTCTAGTCTAGTTTGTAGGTCACCCAAGGAGCCTGTTGAGAATGCAGGGCCCTACATTTTGTTTTGTTGTGTCTGTGGGATAACTCGGACAACTGTATTTTAAAAGCTGTTTTAAGACTTTAAGAATACATAAATTGGTTAACATTGATTAAGTCCCTCTTACAATCTGATTATTGGATTTTCTCAATAGCAACCTCCAGGTGTTTTCTGAGCTCTTTCTCAGACTCTTTCAGTGCTGGGAAAGTCACTACGTCTTCAGGGAGAGCCTTCCACTTGAGGAATGCCTGACGTCTATGAGATCAGTCTTCCAGATACAGAGATTACACCTATCTCCCTGCAGCTTGCTATGTCTTTCTGTGGAGCTGCAAAGAACACGTCTGCATCCTCTTATCCATAACATATCTCAAAGAGCCGAAGTCAGTGACACGCTTACCCTGTCCTCAATGTGCTATATTCTTCACCTTTTAAGCAAAACAGTCTCAAGTCAGACATCCACTCTAATGACGAAATAGGTTATATGAGACTAAAGCTCCCATGAAGAACATTAAGGAAAGCAGAATAAAATATAAATATAGCTATCCAAAGGCATCAGAAAGAGACCAGGACATCTATGACTTGAAGAACCAAGATCCTGGAGGAAAGAGAGATGTTTTGAGAAGAGTCCAACACTCTTTGCTGCTTCCCCTGGAGGCAGCAGTATTTGTTGATCTGCAAGTGGGAAGGCCAGTTGTAGGAACAGAAAACAGTGGATCCGTGTTTTCATCAGTGCCTCAGAGATGGGAAGACAAAAAACCATAGTTCAGGGTCATCAGGGTGGCAAGGCTCATAAGGCCAAGGTCTCAGAGGAAGAGGAACCACAGGGTACCAGTGTGGACACTGACATCTGCACTTGCGATATTTGCTGATACCTAAGCTGCATTTGGTGATGGACAGGGAGGCCTGGCGTGCTCCCATTCATGGGGTCGCAAAGAGTCAGACGCGACTGAGCGACTGAAATGAACTGAACTGAAACTGCATAAGGAGGATGGCATGGCAAACCACTCCAGAATTCTTGCCCGGAGAATACCCATGGACGGAGGAGTCTGGCGGGCTACAGTCCACGGGCTCGCGAAGAGTCGGACGTGACTGAGTGACTAGGCACGCACACGCCGCATGAAACGGGGATGAGAGGCCAGGTGAGAAGTGCTGGCCAAGGGGATAAGAACACAGGCAGGCATGTTCAAAGGCTCAGGACATTAGGAACAGCAGTTGGAATCCAGGGCCAGTAAACATCCCAGGATTTTAGTTTAGAATGTTGAAGGACAGACAGGAATAAAGTCAAACCAAAACAGACCAGATATTATGGAAACTAAAGCCAAGCCTGGAACCATCTCAGTTCTTGGCTGGATAAAGTGAACTGCCCCTATTCCGCTTGCTCAAGGAGAAAAGTCTTCTCTGAAGAAAGATAATGCCACCTGCAGCTTCTTTAATTTTTCATATTGAATTCAATTAATTACACTTACTAGGTATACCAGGTAATAGGATCAAATCTTAAAAAAAAAAACAAAAGAAGGAAAGAAGGAAGAAAGAAAGGAAAGAAGAAAAATAGGCAAGATCTACAGGTGGTTCATATCTTGAATTTATTAGGCCTGGACTTTATTGTAGCAGGTTTCTGTTCAAGAAAATAGACAAAAGATACAGAATATCACTGGAAAACAGGGAGCAAAGAAAGAAAAATAAATAAATAAAATCAAAATCCTAAAAATTTTAAAATATTAATACAGCAAATGAAATTAAGAACTCAACAGATGGATGAAACAGCATATTAGACACAGCAGAAAGTAGGTTAGTCTTTTCTGACCACAGTGCAGTAAGATTAGATCTCAATTACAGGAAAAAAATTGTTTAAACTTCAAACATATGGAGGCTAAATAACACGCTTCTGAATAACCAACAAATCATAGAAGAAATCAAAAAAGAAATCAAAATATGTATAGAAATGAATGAAAATGAAAACACAACAACCCAAAACCTATGGGACACTGTAAAAGCAGTGCTAAGGGGAAGGTTCATGCATTACAGGCTTTACATCAAGAAACAAGAAAAAAACCAAATAAATAACCTAACTCTACACCTAAAGCAATTAGAGAAGGAAGAAATGAAGAACCCCAGAGTTAGCAGAAGGAAAGAAATCTTAAAAATCAGGGCGGAAATAAATGCAAAAGAAACTAAAGAGACCATAGCAAAAATCAACAAAGCTAAAAGCTGGTTTTTTGAAAAAATAAACAAAATTGACAAACCATTAGTAAGACTCATTAAGAAACAAAGAGAGAAAAACCAAATTAACAAAATTAGAAATGAAAATGGAGAGATCACAACAGACAACACTGAAATACAAAGGATCATAAGAGACTACTACCAGCAGCTCTATGCCAATAAAATGGACAACTTGGATGAAATGGACAAATTCTGTAGAATAGTATAAACTTTTCCAAAATGAACCAGGAAAAATAGAAGATCTTACAGACATTCACAAGCAAGGGAAATCGAAACTGTCATCAAAATCTTTCCAGCAAACAAAAGCTCAGGACCAGATGGCTTCACAGCTGAATTCTACCAAAAATTTAGAGAAGAGCTAACACCTATCTTACTCAAACTCTTCCAGAAATTGCAGAAGAAGGTAAACTTCCAAACTCATTCTATGAGGCCACCATCACCCTAATTCCAAAACCAGACAAAGATGCCACAAAAAAAGAAAACTACAGGCCAATATCACTGATGAACATAGATGCAAAAATCCTTAACAAAATTTTAGCAAACAGAATCCAACAGCATATTAGAAAGATCATAAATCATGACCAAGTGGGCTTTATTC